>NC_092875.1:137607021-137913688 GCF_028372415.1 Notamacropus eugenii | reverse complement strand
ACTATCCCATAAAACGGAGATGGATAGCAGTATGGATTAGAAGCCATAATCCAACAATATGTTGTTTGCGAGAAACATATTTGAAACTGAGGTATACATATCGGGTGAACGTAAAACGTTGGAGAAGAATATATTGTGCTTCAGCTGATGTAAGAAAAGCAAGGGTAGCCATTCTAACCTCAGACAAAGAAAAAGCAGAAACAGATCTGATCAAAGGAGATAAGGAAGGAAACTATATCCTCCTGAAAGGCACCAAAGACAATGAAGCAATATCATTACTATACATGCATCCTCCAAGTGCTATAGCACCCAAATTCTTAGAAGAAAGATTGAGGAAGCTGAAGGAAAAAATAGACAGTAACACTATACTAGTGGTGAACTTCAACCTCTTCCTCTCTGAACTTGATAAATCAAACCTCAAAATAAACAAGAAAGAGGTTAAAGAGTTAAATAAAACTCTGGAAAAGGTAAATATGATAGATCCCTTGAGAAAACTGAATGGGAATAGAAAGGGATACATTTATTTCTCAGCAGTACCTAGCACATACTCAAAAACTGACGATGTATTGGAATATAAAAACCTCACAATCCAGGGTAGAAAGGCAGAGATATTCAATGCATCATTTTCAGATTTTAATGCAATAAAAATTATATGTAATAAAGGGCCATGGAAAGATAAACCAAAAATCAAATGGAAACTAAATAATCTAATCCTAAAGAAGGAGTGGGTTAAAGAAGAAATCATAGAAACACTCAACAGCTTCATTCAGGAGAATGACAATAATGAGACAACCTACCAAATCTTATGGGATACCACAAAAGCAGTTCTTAGGGGAAGTTTTATCTCTGTGAACGCCTAGTTAAATAAAATAGAGAAAGAGGAGATCAATTACTTGCCATGTAGCTGAAAAATCTAGAAAAAGAACAAATTGAAAAACCCCAAGTCAATACCAAATTAGAAATACTGAAAACCAAAGGAGAGATTAGTAAAACTGAAATTAAGAAAACTGTTGAATTAATAAATAAATCCAATAGTTGCTTCTATGAAAAAACTAATAAAATTGATAAACCTTTGGTCAATATGATTTAAAAAAAAGAAAATGAAATTACTAATATCAAAAAATGAAAGGGGAGAACTCACCTCCAATGAAGAGAAAATTAAAGCAATAATTAGAAATTATTTTGCCCAACTTTATGCCCACAAATTCAACAATCTAAATGAGATGGATGAGTAATTTAAAAAATACAAATTGCCCGAATTGACAGAAGAGAAAGTCGAATACTTAAACAACCTCAACTCAGAAAAAGAAATTGAACAAGGATCAATGAATTCCCTAGGAAAAAATCTCCAGGGTCAGATGGATTTACAAGTGAATTCTATCAAACATTTAAAGAAGAGGTAATTCCAATACTATATAGACTATTTTTGAAAATTGGGGAAGAAGGAGTCGTCCTTTTTATGATAAAAAATACGGTTTGGATACTTAAACCAGGAAGAGACAAAATAGAGAAAGAACATTATAGACCAATTTCTCTAATGAATATAGATGCAAAAATTTTAAATAAGATTTTAGCAAAATGAATACAACATCTTATCACGAGAATAATACATTATGATCAGGTAGGATTCATACCAGGAATGCAGGGCTGGTTCAATATTAGGATAACTATTAGCATTATCGATCATATCAATAGCAGCACTAACAAACCACATGACTATCTCAATAGATGCAGAAAATCTTTCTACAAAATACAACACCCCTTCCTATTAAAAACGCTTGAGAACATAGGAATAAAAGGAACTTTCCATAAAATAATAAGCAGTATCTACCAAAACCTTCAGCAAGAATTATATGCAATGGAGATAAGCTAGATGCATTTCCAGTAAGATCACGGGTGAAACAAGAATGTCCATTATCCCCACTATTATTCAATATTGTACTAGAAATGTTAACTGTAGCAATTAGACAAGATAAAGAAATTGAAGGAGTAAGAACAGGCAAAGAAGAAACTAAATTATCACTCTTTGCTGGGGATATGATGATATACTTAGAGAATCCCAGAGATTCAAGTAAAAAATTACTTGAAGTAACAAACAACTTTGTCAGAGTTATAAGTTGCAAAATAAACCCACACAAATCTTTGACATTCCTACATATTAGTAACAAAGTCCAATAGTAAGAGATAGAAAGAGAAATCCCATTTAAAGCTAGGGTAGACACTATACAATATTTGGGAGTTTACCTGCCAAAACAAACCCAAGGACTATATGAACACAATTAAAAGACACCTTTTGCACAAATAAAGTCAGATCTAAGTAAGTGGAAAAACATCAGTTGCTCATTGGTAGACCGAGCCAATACAATGACACTTCTACATAAATTGATTTACTTATTTAGTGCCATCACAATTAAACTATCAGAGAAATATTTTCTAGTGCTAGATAAAAAAATATTAAAAGTCATCTGGAAAAACAAAAGGTCCAGAATATCAATGGGACTAATGAAAAAAATGGTCGGGAAGGTGGTCTAGTGCTACCAATTATCAAATTGTATTATAAAGCTGTGATTATCAAAATCACTTGGTACTGGCTAAGAAACAGTAGGGTACACAAGTGGAATAGGCTAGGCACTCAAGGGATGGTAGGCAATGAATACAGCAATCTCTTGTTTGATGAACTCAAGGACCCCACCTTCTGGGATAAGAACTCAGTATTCGACAAACATTGCTGGGAAAACTTGATAACAGTGTGGTGGAAACTAGACCAATGTCTGACACCATGTACAAGAATAAAGTCCAAATGGGCACAAGATCTATGTATAAAGTTTGATACCATGGACAAACTGGAGGAGCAAAGAACAGTGTATTTTTCATATTTACGGAGAAGGGAAGACTTTTTTTTGCTAAACAAGAGGTAGAAAGCATTATGAAGTACAAGATGCATAATTTTCATTACATTAAACTGAAAAGTTTTTGCACAACCAAACCCAATGCAACCAAAATTGGGAGGGATGTAGTATACTGGGAAAAATTTTTTTACAGCTAATCTAGGCCTCATTTCTAGAATATATAGAGAACTGGGTCAAATATACAACAATACAAGTCGTTCCCCAAATGATAAATGGTCAAAGGATGTTAACAGGCAATTTTCAGAGGAAGAAATTAAAGATATCTATAATCAGATGAAAAAATGCTCTAAATCACTTTTGATTAGAGAGATGCAAATTAAAACCACTCTGAGGTTCCACATCACATCTATCAGATTGGCAAACATGACAGAACAGGAAAATGATAAGTGTTGGAGAGGATGTGAGAGAGTCGGAACACTAATTTATTGTTGGTGGAGCTGTGAGTTCATCCAACCATTCTGGAGAGCAATTTGGAACTATGCCCAAAGGGCTACAAAAATGTGCATACCCTTTGACCCAGCAATGTCACTTCTAGGACTGTATCCCCAAGAGATCATAAAAATGAGAAAGGGTCCCATATGCACAAAAATATTTGTAGTAGCACTCTTTGTAGTGGACAAGAACTGGAAATCAAGGGGATGCCCATCAATTGGGGAACGGTTGAATAAATTATGGTATGTGAATGTAAGGGAATACTATTGTGCCATAAGAAATGATGAACAAGAAGACTTCAGAGAGGCCTGGAAAGACTTATATGATCTGATGCTGAGTGAAAGGAGCAGAACCAAGGGTACTTTGTGCACACCAATGATCATAGCGTGTGAGGAGTTTTTCTGGTAGACTTGGATCTTCATAGCAATGCAAGGACTTAAAAGAAAATCCCAATGATATTCTAAGGGAAAATATCTTCCACATCTAGAGAAAGAACTATGGAATTCAATCACAGAACCCAGCAGGTTATTTTTGTGTATGTGTATTTAATGTTTTGGTTTGTTACATCATTTCTCCCATTTGTTTTAATTCTTCTGCACAGCATGACCATAGTGAAAATGTATTTAATAGGAATATATGTGTAGATCCTATATAAAATTGGATGCTGTCTCAGGAAGTGAGTGGGGTGGTGAGGAGTAGATAGGGGGACAAATCTAAGTTTTATGGTAATGATTGTAGAACGCTAAAAATACATAAAATAATATAAAAAAAACAAAATAGGGAAAGGACTCACATCTACAAAAATATTTATAGGAACTCTTTTTGTGGTGGCCAGGAATTGGAAATTAAGGGGATACCAATCAGTCGGTGAATGGATAAACAAATTGTGGTATAAGAATATAATGGAATACTATTGTTCTATAAGAAATGATAAGTAGACAGACTTCAGAGAAACCTGGAAAGTCTTTCATGAACTGATGCTGAGTGACATGAGCAGAACGAAGGGAATATTGTGGGATGATTAACTTTGGTAGACTTAACTCTTCTCAGCAATGTAAGAATCTAAGACAACTCCAAATGACTCATAATAGAAAATGCTATCCACATCCAGAGGAAAACTTTGGAATCTGGACTCAAATGGAAGCATAGTATTTTTTTTTCTTTTTTATTTTTTTTGTTTGTTTCTTCTTTCTTAGGGTTCCTCTTACTTGTTCTAATTCTTGTTTACAATATAACTAATGTTAAAAATTTGTTTAATATGAATGTATGTATAGACACTATATCAGATTGTTTATTGTATTTGGGAGGAAGGAGGGGAGAGGGGGAGAAAATTTAAAACTCAAAATATTAGGCAAATGAATGTTGAAAACTAAAAATTATTTTTCAAATGAATTAAAAATAGACAGAATGCCAATAAATTAAGGAATGACTGAATAAGTTGTGGTATATGAATTTAATGGAATAGTATGGTGCAATTAGAAGTGATGAGTAGACAGATTTCAGAAAATCCTGGAAAGTTTTACATGAACTGATTCTGAGCGAAGTCTGCAGAACCAAGATAACCATGTACACCATTAAAGCAATATTTTGTGATGATAAACTATGATTGACTTATCTCCTCTCAACAATGAAATGATCTAAGTCAATTCCAAAAGACTCATGAAGGTAAATGTCCCATTTAGTGAAAGAACTATGGATTCTGCAAATTAAAAGAAGCTATTTTCACTTTTTTTTTTCTCATGGTTTTCCCTTTAGTTCTTAGTCTTCTTTCACAACATAATTACATGTGTAACCTATATCTGATTGCTTGCAGTGTTGGGAAGGTGGTTGAGGATGGAAAAAAGAAAATTTTGGACCTCAAAATCTTATAAAATTAATATTGAAACCTATACTTATATGGTATTGTTAAAAGTAATTGTTATTAAGTGAGAAAAAAGAAAAAAAAATCAGTCACCACCTGGAGGTGATTCCAAGAAGAAAATTTGCAGGAATATCATAGATGAGGATGGAGAGTTGGTAGTGCTGTATTCTTACACGTATCATAATGGATTAAAAAGGGAATAACGTTTATATCTAGAAGGTCACAAAAGTACTCTAAATTCATGAAGAAACAGGAAGGCAAGGTTATAATATAATGGGGGGTACTTTTGGTGGAGAATGAGGATAAGGGAGAGACTTAAAGAGTAAAAGGAGTGCAAGCTTGTCTTTAGAATTAAATTGCATGTGTGAAGGGGGACAGGGTAAATAGAGAAGGATAAATACCAAGGAAAAACAGGATGAATGAAAATGCAAAATTAGGATTTATAACTTAGAACTCAAATGCAACAAACTCACTGATAAAACAGAAATGGATAGCAGAAACCAGAATCTGACAATGCATTGTTAACAAGAAACAAAATAAAAAATGAGATAAACAATAGATTTTTTAAAAATACTGAAATGGAATTTATTATGCTTCTGCTGATGTAAAACAAAAGGAGGGGTAACAATCATGATCCCAGACAAACATAAAGTTGAAACAGACATAATTAAAAGAGGCATACATGGAACTCACCTTATGTCACCAGTATTAATCAATAGTTTTTAGAAATGCTAGCAATAAAAGTAAGAGAAGAAAAATAAATTGAATGAATCAGAACGGGAAATGAGATAGCTAAAACTTTTTGCAGATTATATATTGGGAAATTTGGAAAATCTTAACAATTCAGCAAAAACCTTAGTGGAAACAATGAGCAACTTTGATACAACAGTGAGAATAGCAAATGAAACCACATAAATCAACAGCATTTTACATATCACTAAGAAAACTGTGCAAGAAAAGATAGTGAGGGAAACCCCATTTATAATTACTAGAGACAGCATGAAAACACCTGGAAGTAAACCTGCCAAAACATGCCCAGGAACTAACTGAACAGCATTGTAAAATGTATTTCGTACCTATAAAGTTAGATATAAATTATTGGGGAAATATTCATTATTCATATGTAGGCAAAGCCAATCTAATTAAAACGACATTTTTCTTAACGAATCTATTTATTCAATGCCATCCTAATTAAATTTTCCATTTTTACTAAGTGAGAAAAAAAATACAAGTCACTTAGAAAAACAAAAGGTCAAAAATTTCAAATAAACTAATGAAAAAATGTAATGGAAGGTGGTTTAGCAGGACAGAATCTTAAACTGTTATGAGGCAGTAATGAAACTATATGGTATTGGCTAAGAAATAGAAAGGTAGATCAGTAGGACAGAGTAGACATTCAATACACATTAGTAACTTTTGCAGTAACTTTCTCCTTGGCAAATATAAATACTTAAGTTTTAAGGTAAGAGTTCATTATTTTGAAAAAAAATCTGTTGGGAAAGTTCGAAAGTAATCTGGCAGAAATTTGGCTTGGAATAATATCTTAAATCGTGTAGCAAGACAAATGGATACATGAGGTTGATATAAAAAGAGATATCACAAGAAAATATGAAAAATATGGAGCATATAACTGATCAGACTTATAAACAGGAGAAAAATTTTTGAATAAGCAAGGGAGAGAGAGCATTCTGGGATGTCAAATGGACAATTTTTGATTCCATTAAATTTAAAAAAGTTTGCACAAATAAATCCAAATGTGTGTATTCGTCTTTCTTGTTGAAGAAGACCATGCCACCAGAGAAATGATGACATGACTTGCACTTGACTTCGTTTCGAGTGAGGGAGGGCTGTGCAGGTCACCAGCCTCACTTCTCCAGAGCCATCTGAATCCATGTGACGAGATATTCATCAAGATGACTGGAGGTGAGCCAGGATGAGGCAACTGAGGTTAAGTGATTTGCCCAAGGTCACACAGCTAGTGAGTGTCAAGTGTCTGAGATGAGATTTGAACTCAGGTCCTCCTGACTCCTGCACTGGTGCTCTATCCACTGCACCACCTAGCTGCCCAAAACGAAATGTAGACAAGATTAGAAGGAAAGCAGTAAATTGGGGGTGGGTAGAATTTGTAGCTAGTCTCTCAGATAAAAGTTTCCATTTCTCAATATATATATATATATATATATATATATATATATATATATATATATATATATATATATATATATATATATATATATATATATATATATATATATTGCTCAAATTTGTAAAAATATGAGTAATGCCTCAATTGATACTTGATGAAAGTAAGTGAACAGGGAATTTCAATGAAGAAATTAAAAGCTGTGGAAAAAAGTCATATAAAAATGCTCTAAATCATTATTGATTAAAGAAATGAAAACTGAAAGAACTTTGAGATATCATCTTACAACTATCAGATGGAGTAATAATTATAAATGTGCTTCACTTGGGGAATGGCTAAAGAAGTTGTGGAATATAATTGCAATTGAATACTGCTGTGACATGAGAAATAATAATCTACTTGGTTTTAGATAAAGAAAAACACATGGAAAGATTTGCATGAAAATGATAAGAAGTGAAATGAGCAGTGCAAAGAGAATGTTTTACAAAGTAACAGAAATGTTTTCATAAAAACAACTTTGTTCAAGAATTAGTTTATCTTGTGTGTCATAAATACTCAAAGCAAATGCAAAGGACCTATAAAGGAAGATGCTATCTACCTTCCCAGAAAAAAATCTGAGAAGTCGAAATATGTACAGTGTGGTTTCACATAAATATGTATATAGTTAGATATAGATATATCCATATTTATTATATTACAATGTCATATAGGTTACATATTTATTAGTGTTCTGTTTCACGTTCCATTGTTATGATATAGTATATATTATTATATATTTGCATTTTTATGCATATATAAATACAAACGTATCTACATAGCTGTGTATACACACATACATATTTTATTGTAGTGCTCTCTAAGGTGAGATGTGGGTGTGGGAAGTAAGGAAGAAAATATAACAAGTGCACAGTAGACAGCAAAAGAATACTTAGAAAGAAGCATAGAAGAGCAAGGTAACTTTGAAAATAATATGCAATATGTTTACATAGGTATTTTTTAGTAACAATCTGAAATGGAAATTCATGATTTTATATTGAGTCAGCCTTCTCATCACTTCTTATGGAACAATATTATTCCATTATATTCACATATCACAACTTGTTTTCAACCATTTCACAATTGATGAACTTCATCTCAATTTCCAATTGTTATTTACTACCCAAAGAGCTGTTATAAATATCTTTGTACATGTGGGCCCTTTTTTTTATGATTTCTTTGAGATACAGACCTAGAAGTGGTTTGGAAGGGTCAGAGGGTATGCACAATTTTTGTAGCCTTTGGGCATACCTCCAAATTGTTCTCCAGAATGACTAGATCAGTTCACAACTTCACCAACAATGCACTGGTGTTCAAATTTTCCCATATTTTCTCTAATGTTTATCATTTTCCTGTTTCTTCATATTAGTTAATTTGATCAATACGATGTGGTACCTCAGAGTTATTTTGATTTACTTTTCTCTAATCAATAGTGATTTAGAGAACTTTTTCTTATGACGTTAGATAGCTTTAATTTCTTCCTCTAAGATCTGACTGCTCATATTCTTTGACCACTAATAAATTGAGGAATGGCTTGTATTTTATAAATTTGACTCATTTCTCTAAACCCTTTAAAAAGGAAGACTTTGTCAGAGACATTGACCGTAAAAATTGTTTCCCAGATTTCTGGTTCCCTTCGAATCTTTGTTGCATTGGATTTGTTTTTTGCAAAACAGTTGCAAATAAATGTCATCAAAATCCTCTGTTTTGCATTTCATAATATTCTCTATCTCTTTTTTGGTCATTAATTCTTCCATTTCTCATAGATCTGACAGGAAAACTCTTCCTTGCTCTCCTAATTTGCTTACAATATTAGCCTGTATATCTAAAATACATAACCATTTTGACTTAATCTTGGTACAAGATGTAAGATGGTCTATGTCTACTTTCCAAAACATTATTTTTTTTTTTAAATTTTCACAGCAGTTTTTGTTAAATATTAAGTTCTCATCCCAGAAGTTTGATTTGTCAAACAGTAGATTACTATAGTCATTGATTATTGTGTCTTGTATATTTAACCTCTTCCAATGATCCACCACTCTGTTTTTTAGCCAGTACCAAGTAGATTTGATGACTGCAGCTTTATAATACAATTTAAGTTGTGTTATGCCTAGGCCACCTTCCATTTATAGCACTTCTTTTCATTAATTCCCTTAATATTCTGGAACTGTTATTTTTCCAGATGAATTTTATTACTATTTCTTTCTAGACTGATAAAATATTTTTGGTCCTTTGATAGGTGTGGAACTGAATAAGTAAATCAGTGTAGGTAGAACTGCCATTTATATTACATTAACTAGGCCTACCCAGGAGGAACTGATATTTTTCCAATTATTTAGATCTGATTTTATTTGTGTGAAGGTTGCTCTGTAGTTGTATTTCTGTGTTTGTCTTGGCCAATAGACTCCCCAGCATTTTAATATGTCTGCAATAATTTTAAATGGAATTTCTTTTACTGTGTCTCAGTGTTGGGCTTGGTTAGTAATGTATGTAAATGATGATATTTTTGTGGATTTATTTTATATCTTGCAATGCTGCTAAATTTGTTATTTCAAATAATTTTTTTTTTACTTGATTCCTTAGGATTCTCTAAGTATACCATCAAATCATCTGTGAAAAAGTGATATCTTTATTTCTTCTTTAGCTATTTTAATTCTTTCAATTGTTTTTTCTTCTCTAATTGCTAAAACTAATATTTGTATTACAATGTTATATAACAGTGTTGACAATTGACATACTTGTTTCACTTATTAAAATTGCTTCTAGGTTATCCTCATTACATAAATGGTCAATGATGATTTTAGACTCATGCTAGCTACCATTGTAAAAAAGATTCCTTTGATTCCTATAGTCTCTTGGGTTTTAATGGAAATGGGTGTTATATTTTATCAAAAGTTTTGTCTGTGTCTATAGAGAAAATCACAATATTTTTGTTAGTTTTGTCGCTGATATGGCCAATAATGCTGATAGTTTTCTGAATTTCCATTATAAGTAACCCTAAATTCCTATTATAAATTCTACGTGGTCATAGTATATTATCCTTGAGATAAGTTACTGTGACTTCCTTTATAATATTTAATTTATATTTTTATATCAATATTCATTCACAAAATTGGTATAATTCTATTCTTTATTTTGATTCTTCATGGTTTAGGTATGAGCACCATATTTATGTGATAAAATGAATTTGATAGGACTCTTGTTTCACCTATTTTCCCAATAAGAAATAGTTTAAATACTAATGGAATGAATTCTTCTTTCATTATTTCATAGAATTCATTTGTAAATCCATATATTCCAGGAGATGTTTTTCTTAGGAAGTCCATTGATGACTAATCCAATTTCTTTTTTCTAAAATAGATTTATTTAAGTATTTTATTTCTTCTTCCAATAATCTGAGCAATTTATATTTTTGTAAATATCTATTTCATTAAGATTGTCAGATTTATTGGCACACAACTGGGCAAAATAACTTCTAATTGGTGTTTTAATTTCCTTTTCATTGATGGTGAATTCACACTTTTCACTTTTGATACTGGTAATCCGTTTTTCTTCTTTCTTTTTTAATCAAATTAACCAAAAGTTTGTCTGTTTAATTTTTAATAGATTTCTTAATTTCAATTTCATTAGCCTCTAGTTTGGTTTTCAGTTCTAATTTAGTATTTAATTGAAGATTTTTAAATTGTTCTTTTTTTTTTCTAGCTTTTTTTAGTTGCATGCCCAATTCATTAATCACGTTTTTCTCTACATTACTCATGTAAGCATTTAGAAATGCAAAATTTTCCCTAAGAACCAATCTGGGTACATCCCATAACTTTTTGAATGTTCTCCCAATGTTGTCATTCTCTTGGATCAAATTATTGATTTTTTTCTATTATTTGTTGTTTTTAGGATTGCCTTATTTAGTTTCCAAATAATTTTTAGTTTATCTTTCCATGACCCTTTATTACATGCAAATTTTATTGCATTATCATTTGAAAAGTATGCATTTAATATTTATGCTTTTAATTGTGAGATTTTTATGTTCAATACATGGTCTATTTTTGTGCACATGCTATGAGCACTGAGAAAAATGTTTATTCCTTTTTATCCACGTTCCATTTTCTCCAGATGTCTCCATATCTAACTTTTCTAAAATCTGATTCACAGTCTTTACTTCCTTCTTGTTTATTTTGTGGTTTTGCTTATCTAGATCTGAGAGGGGGAAATTCAGTTCTCATACTAGTATAGTTATATTGTCTATTTCTTCCTCCAACTCTCATAACTTCTCCAAGAATGTGGATACTATACCACTTGGTGCAAATACGTTTAGTAATGATAGTACTACACTTTTTATAGTACTTTAAGAGCAAGAAAAGTAGGGTCTTTCTAGTTTTTTTTTTTTCTGGATTGAGTTTTAACCAATCAGGTATTTGTATGTAGGCTCTAGACAATCAGATACATACATGTGGGTTCTAACCAATCAGATGCTGAATAGAATTGTATGCAAATAGAGAGCTGGTATTGAGAAAGCAAATATGAAGAGAGCCAGCCCTGAAGGGGTGAGCCAGCATTAAGAAGAAAGCTAAGAGGAGATCTGAGAGCCAGGAGGAGATCTCTGATGGCAGAAACTTGCTGAAGGAGGCTCTGAATTTTGAAATGGAACAGAGATGTAGGGCAGAAACATTCCCATGAAACTTACTTGATTTTGAGAGTTGTTAAAGTAAACTGAGCTCTTTTCACAGAGCCTCTGGACTTTGGATGTGAATTGAAATGATGGTGCTGGTGGTGTGTGTTAGTATTGTTGTTGGCCTGTTGAGCTTTGTTTTCCCAGAAATAAAAACTGAAGAGTGGAGCAGTCCATCTGAGCTCCTTGTCCTGAGCCAAGACATGGAGCAGGAGTGGAGAGCTTCCTAAGTGTGAACCCATGCCAGAGTCAGGAATAGTCAGCCCACAGAGGAAGATACATGGGACTTGGAAGTCAATCTCAAGTTAAGATGAAACAGGACTTTACTTGGACACTTTGCATCAATTAAAGATTATTCTTACTGTGACCTAGGGGTGGATAGTGTGGTATTTTGTAAAAGAATTTTACTTGGATACTTGGTATTGATTACAGCTGTTGCCATTATTATGATTATATGTGTGTATGTATATATGCACATATATACATATATAGATATATGTATGTATAAATGTACACACACAAAGACAATGACATGTTTTATTTAAGGATGTGGATCTAGAGAAAGAACTGTTGAATCGGATTGTAGAATGAAGCAAACTATTTCCTCCTGTGTTGTGTTTTGGTTTGGTTTTCCTCGTGCTTTCTCCCACTCATTTTAATTCTTTTTTTTTATATATTTTTTTATTTAACTTTTAACATTTATTTTCACAAAATTTTGGGTTACAAATTTTCTCCCCTTTTCTCCCCTCCCCCCCCGAAACCCAAGCATTCTAATTGCCCCTGTAACCAATCTGCTCTCTCTTCTATCCTCCCTCTCTGCCCTTGTCTCTGTCTTCTCTTTTGTCCTGTAGGGCCAGATAGCTTTATTTACCCCTTAACCTGTATTTCTTATTTCCTAGTAGTAAGAACATTACAGTTGATCCTAACACTTTGAGTTCCAACTTCTTTAGCTCCTACCCCCTCTACACCCCTTCCCTCTGGAGGACAAGCAATTCAATATAGGCCAAATCTGTGTAGTTTTGCAAATGATTTCCATACTAGTTGTCTTGTATAGGACTAACTCTATTTCCCTCCATCTTATCCTGTCCCCCATTATTTCTATTCTCTTATGATCCTTTCCCTCCCCATAAGTGTCGACCTCGGATTGCAATCTCTTCCCCATGCCCTCCCCTCTATCCTCCCCCCCACCCTGCTTGTGCCCTTGTCCCCCACTCTCCTGTATTGTGAGATAGGTTTTCCTATCAAAATGAGTGTGCATTTTGTTCTTTCTTTAGTGGAATGTGATGAGACTAGACCTCATGTTTTTCTCTCGCCTCCCCTCTTTATCCCTCCACTAATAAGTCTTTTGCTTGCCTCTTTTATGAGAGATAATTTGCCCCATTCAATTTCTCCCTTTCTCCTCCCAATATTTCTCTCTCACTGCTTGATTTCATTTTTTTTTTAAGATATGATCCCATCCTCTTCAATTCAATCTGTGCACTCTGTCTCTAGGTATGTGTGTGTGTGTGCATGTGTGTGTGTGTACTCCCACCCAGTACCCAGATACTGAAATGTTTCAAGAGTTACAAATATTGTCTTTCCATGTAGGAATGTAAACAGTTCAACTTTAGTAAGTCCCTTATGACTTCTCTTTGCTGTTCACCTTTTCGTGGTTCTCTTCATTCTTGTGTTTGAAAGTCAAATTTTCTTTTCAGCTCTGGTCTTTTCATCAAGAAAACCTGAAAATCCTCCATTTCACTGAAAGACCATTTTTTCTCCTGAAGTATTATACTCAGTTTTGCTGGGTAGGTGATTCTTGGTTTTAGTCCTAGTTCCTTTGACTTCTGGAATATCCTATTCCATTCCCTTCGATCCCTTAATGTAGAGGGTGCTAGATCTTGTGTTATCCTGATTGTATTTCCACAATACTTGAATTGTTTCTTTCTAGCTGCTTGCAATATTTTCTCCTTCACCTGGAAATTATGGAATTTGGCCACAATGTTCCTAGGAGTTTCTCTTTTTGGATCTCTTTCATGCGGTGTTCTGTGGATTCCTTGAATATTTATTTTGCCCTCTGGTTCTAGAATCTCAGGGCAGTTTTCCTTGATAATTTCATGGAAGATGATGTCTAGGCCCTTCTTTTGATCATGGTTTACAGGTAGTCCCAGAATTTTTACATTGTCTCTCCTGAATCTATTTTCCAGGTCAGTTGTTTTTCCAATAAGATATTTTACGTTATCTTCCATTTTTCCAATCTTCTCTCTATGTTCTGTGATATCTGTCTTTCTCATAAAGTCCTTAGCCTCCATCTGTGCCATTCTAGTTTTGAAAGAACTATTTTCTTCAGTGAGCTTTTGAATCTCCTTTTCCATTTGGCTAATTCTGCTTTTGAAAGCATTCTTCTCCTCATTGGCTTTTTGAACCTCTTTTGCCAATTGAGTTAGGCTGGTTTTCTTTTTTTTTTTTTTTAATTAATTTTTAACACTTATTTTCACACAATTTTGGGTTACAAATTTTCTCCCCTTTTATCCCCTCCCCCCCCAAACCCGAGCTTTCTAATTGCCCCTGTGACCTATCTGCTCTCTCCTCTATCCTCCCTCCCTGCCCTTGTCTCCGTCTTCTCTTTTGTCCTGTAGGACCAGATAGCTTTCTTGACCCCTTAACCTGTATTTCTTGTTACCCAGTGGTAAGAACATTACATTTGGTCCTAACACTTTGAGTTCCAACCTCCTTAGCTCCCTCCCTCTCCACCCTTCCCCTTGAAAGACAGGCAATTCAATATAGGCCATATCTGTTTAGTTTTGCAAATGATTTCCATACTAGTTGTGTTGTATAGGACTAACTATATTTCCCTCCATGCTATCCTGTCCCCCATTACTTCTATTTTCTTATGGTCCTTTCCCTCCCCATGAATGTCGACCTCGTATTGCATTCTCCTCCCCATGCCCTCCCCTCCATCCTCCCCCCCACCCTGCTTGTGCCCCTGTCCCCCACTCTCCTGTATTATGAGATAGGTTTTCCTATCAAAATGAGTGTGCATTATATTCTTTCCTTTAGTGGAATGTGATGAGAATAGACCTCATGTTTTTTCTCTTGCCTCCCCTCTTTATCCAATCACTCATAAGTCTTTTGCTTGCCTCTTTTATGAGAGATAATTTTTCCCCATATAACTTCTCCCTTTCTCCTCCCAATATTTCTCTCTCACTGCTTGATTTCATTTTTTTTAATATATGATCCCATCCTCTTCAATTCACTCTGTGCACTCTGTCTCTATGTATGTGTGCATGTGTGCATGTGTGTGTGTGTACTCCCACCCAGTGCCCAGATACTGAAATGTTTCAAGAGTTATAAGTATTGTCTTTCCGTGTAGGAATGTAAACAGTTCAACTTTAGTAAGTCCCTTATGACTTCTCTTTGCTGTTCACCTTTTCATGGTTCTCTTCATTCTTGTGTTAGAAAGTCAAATTTTCTTTCCAGCTCTGGTCTTTCATCAGGACAATTTGAAAGTCCTCTATTTCATTGAAAGACCATTTTTTCTACTGGAGTATTATACTCAGTTTTGCTGGGTAGGTGATTCTTGGCTTCAGTCCTAGTTCCTTTGACTTCTGGAATATCCTATTCCATTCCCTTCTATCCCTTAATGTAGAGGGTGCCAGATCTTGTGCTATCCTGATTGTATTTTCACAATACTTGAATTGTTTCTTTCTAGCTGCTTGCAATATTTTCTCTTTCACCTGGGAATTCTGGAATTTGGCCACAATGCTCCTAGGAGTTTCTCTTTTTGGATCTCTTTCATGCGGTGTTCTGCGGATTCCTTGAATATTTATTTTGCCTTCTGGTTCTAGAATCTCAGGGCAGTTTTCCTTGATAATTTCATGGAAGATGATGTCTAGGCTCTTCTTTTGATCATGGTTTTCAGGTAGTCCCATAATTTTTACATTGTCTCTCCTGATTCTATTTTCCAGGTCAGTTGTTTTTCCAATAAGATATTTCACATTATCTTCCATTTTTCGAATCTGCACGGTATGTTCTGAGATATCTGTCTTTCTCGAAAAGTCCTTAGCGTCCATCCGTACCATTCCAGTTTTAAAAGATCTATTTTCTTCAGTAAGCTTTTGAATCTCCTTTTCCATTTGGTTAATTCTGCTTTTGAAAGCATTCTTCTCCTCATTAGCCCCTTGCACCTCCCTTGCCAGCTGAGTTAGGCTAGTTCTCAAGGTGCCAATTTCTTCAAGATTTTTTTGGTTCTCCTTTAGCAGGGAGCTGATCTGTTTCTCATGCTTCTCCCTTTTCCCTCTCATTTCCCTTCCCAGTCTTTCCTCCATCTCTCTAACTTGATTTTCAAAATTCCTCTTGAGCTCTTCTATGGCCTGAGCCCATTGCGTGGGCTGGGACACAGGATCCTCGATTTCTGTGTCTTTGCCTGATGGCAAGCATTGTTCCTCCCCATCAGAAAGGAAGGGAGGAAGTGTCTTTTCTCCGATAAAGTACCCTTCAATAGTTTTATTTCTTTTCCCTTTTCTTGGCATTTTCTCCAACCAGTGGCCTGACCTCTGAATGTTCTCCTCACACCCACCTCGCCTCCTGGTCCTCCCAGCCAGCGTTTGGGGACTGAGATTCAAATGCTGCTTCCTGCCTTAGGATTTTTGGCGGGGGCAGGGCTGCTATTCAGTGTGAGAATTAAGTTCCGGTAGTCAAGGGCAGGGCCGCCTCTCACGCACAGTTCCCTCTGGGGGTTTATGCACAGACCTTCCACAATGGATCCAGGCTCCTGCCCGTTTGGGGAGCCCCCGGCCGCAGTCACCTCTCAGCCCCCACCTCCCGGGGGGGCCCGAGCCATGGGGGCACCCCACTCCCCTCTCAACCCACCAAAGAGACTCTCTCACCCACCCCCGTCAGTCACCTGTTGGTGGGGTGGCCCGTGCCACCACTGAAGATCCCACCTCCGGAGCTCTCCCAGATCTGTACCTCTCGGAGCCTCGGCCGCCGCAGGTCTGGGCTGGGCTCCACGTCTGCAGTGCGAGGGACCTTTTGCAAGAGGTTTGCAGGTCCCTCTGTGGGTGGAGGGACCCGAGTGGCCGCTGGAGATCCCGTCCCGTAGCCCGCTCGGATCTTTTCCTCTCGGTGCCCCAGCCGCTGCAGGGCTGCACTCAGCTCCCAGTCCTGGCACCCAGTCCGCAGCGCGAAGGACCCCCCGTGAGGTTTGCAGGTCTCTCCAGGACAGAAATCTCCCTTGCTCCAATATTCCGTGGCCTCTGGGTGCAGAAGTCACCGTGAGTTGGTCCCCTCTAGTCGTTCTGTGGGTTGTGGGTTCGGAGCTATGTGTATGTGCGTCTTTCTACTCCGCCATCTTCCCTCCGCCCACTCATTTTAATTCTTCTATGGAACATAACTAGTGTAAAAAACTGTTTAATAAGAATGTATGTGTAGAACTCATATAAGACTGCATGCCACCTGAGGGAGGGAGAGGGGAAGGAGAGGGAGAAAATTTAAGAGTTATGGAAGTGATTGTTGAAAATTGAAAGGAAATAAATTAAATTTTAAAAAATGAGTGTTGCTATGAATGTTGTTTTACTTTATTGAGCAATGTTTAATTTATTGCCGAACAGAGGGTTCATTATACTGTCGAATTAGACCCTTGAAATTATTCACAGTAGCATTCGTCAGGTGTGCTGCTCTGGTTGGTGTTACAGGTACCTTTTAGCATGATGTAATTTCCTTCCTTATCTCTTTTAATTGGATCTATTTTTGCTTTTGCTTTGTCTGAGATCAATATTGGCACCCCTGCTTGTTTTTTGTTCCTTCAATTAAAGCATAATATATTCTCCTCCAGCATTTTACCTTTACTCTGTGCATTCTTCTGCTTCAAATGTTTTTTCTTGTAAACAATCTATTGTAGGATTATGGTTGTTCTGCCACTCTCCTTTCATTTCTGCTTCATGAGAGAGTTCATCCCTTTTCAATTCACAGTAATGGTTGCTGTGTCTTTGCCTCTGTTCTATTTCCCTCTCCTCTGCTGTTTATGCTTTTCTCTCTCCTTTTTTCCTTTCTCTCCTCATTAAAGTTCTGCTTTTGTCCCCTGTAGGAAGCCTGCTCATCTGGGCTGCTCTGAAGCATGGGAAGTTTTAGCTGCTGCAGAATTCCTGCCCACCTGGAGTTGTGCTTCCTGGAGTTTTTCTGAAACATAGGGAGGCTTGACTGATGGAGGATTCCTGCCTTACAGTGCATCTGGCAGTTTTCTGTGGTGGAGTCCACTGGTTCCCCTGCCTGTGCTAAGGCACACGCAGGATGCTGGTGTTGGAGCTTGCCTACTCCACCACTATGGGAGTGAGGTTCTCTCGCTGTTTTGCTGGGGTAGAGCTTGCCACTGGTTTGCTGAGATGTCTCTTTTACTCTACTAATCCCCTTCCATCAATTTGAGATGGACCTTTCTTGATAATCCCCCAACCCTCCCAGGCTAAAAGACTGTTGCACACCATCTTTCTGCTGGTTCTGCGTTCATAGATTTTTCTTGAATGATTTTCTGGGTTTTTAAAGATCAGTAAGTGAGTGATACTTATTTACTGTTTACTATTTTGGCTCCCTGAAGTCAATGGCTCCTGATTTTTTTTAAATGAAACCCTTTCATAATGTAGCCCAAAACTAACTTCCTATTCCAATCTCACACAATTTTTACTTTATGAATACACTGCAGTTCAATTAACTTCCAGTGTTTAGACTTTTTTTAATGACCCAGTCACTGTGCTATAGATTGGAAACACAAAGAAGAAATAAACTTACACTGCCGTTTCTCAACATTTATTCTAATCAATAAGTCCATAAGGCATATATAAAATGCATACAAGACAATTTGCAGAATAAAGACACTCAAAACTAAAGGAAGGATGAGAGACTTCACATGTAAAGTGGTCCTTCAAAAAAAGGAAAGAAGAGATTCTAAAAGTTAGGGGAAGGTTTATTTCAGACATTTGAAACGTCAGGTGCAGTGACTTAGACATACAGAAACTGATATAAGGCACAGTAGGAAGGTCTATGTAGCTGTTCTGTCAATTTGTGATGGTAAGCAAAGTAGGATCTTTTGCTGTTTTTGCTGTAGTATAATCAAGTGCCTCTGATAGAATCTTGCCTTTTTCAACCAAGAGTCTTTAATAGGAGTAAAACACAGAAACAAGATTTCCTTTAACTAGAAATAGTATTTGTATATGTATTTTTAATTATTTTAAAGTGATTAAAGATCTTCCCCACCAAAGAATGGGCCTGCCCAGTAAGGGGAGTTTGATTAGGGAAGATTTGTAAGAATATCTACACCTTTTGTTAATGAGGCACTGGTTCTCAAGGGTTGTGATGTCTTCTCGCTCTAAAAAACATACAAATACTCTGAGCTGAGGTTTTACTTTGGGGCTTGCTGACTGGAAATATTTCTTTGGCCACAGGAGACTCTGGGAAGCCACTGAAGAGTTGTCCAGCTTTGAAAATCCTGGTGTTGGTGCTTCTCTCTCTGGAAACTATGACAAGACAGTTGGAAACGTCTGTTGATTTTTTATAAATATATTGATTATGATCTGACAGTTGGAAGCCATGTCTGTTGATCTTTGATTTCTCTGTATTCTCTTTGAAGTTCATGGTGCTGACTTTTCCCCCTGAACTAGGTCAACGATATGTGTTTGATTAAAGGAGACTGTTAATCCCTCAAAAGTTGCTTTTCCCTTTAGAAAAACAGATAAAAAACAGATCAAAGTACCTGTGACAGCAGCCCCCCAACCCCATGTATGTTGGGGTGCTTACTGATATGGAAGTAGAAGAAGGGAGTAATTTATGAAATGCTGAAAGGATAAAGACAAGGCATAATAAAATTATTCAATTTTCCATTCATTCTCCATTTTTGCCTTTTCTAATACATGCATTCAAAAAGCATTTATTTTATATCTACTATGGACAAAGTGCCTATTTGTTAGGCACTGGAGAGCTTTTGGATATTTGCTCACCCTGAAGTTCATAACTGACACTGATATGTCGTTTGCCCAGCTCCATTTATTCAAGTTATATCCCAGATGCCACATAATTCATGAGATATACCCTGACCTTACTCTCATAACACACACACACACACACACACACACACACACACACACACACACACACACACACACACACACACATGGCTATCTCTTCTTTGAAGTTCCCATAGCATTTTCTATTTCGTGTATATATGTGTGTACATGTATGTTCCTCTACCTCGTCATGAATTCTCTAAGATTCAATTCTGTATTTTTATGCCAAATGACTAGTTTAGCATATTGTATGGTACTTGTTAAATATTTGTTGTTAATTTAAAAGTAGAGAAAGTTGACAATATACAAAGTGTACAACAAAGAAATAGGGCCCAGGAATTGGAAGGACTTAATTTCATCCTTTCTACCTACATTTCCTCATTCTCATCAGCATATTACTCTATACTTTGCTATCTCTATTTTGTATTAAGAAAACAATTTTAGGGGTGGAGCCAAGATGGCAGAATAGAAAGACACATATACTCTAGTGCTTCCCACACAGCCCACAAAATACCTGTAAAAAATTGCTCTTGACAAATTCTAGAGCAACAGAAGCCACAGAATGGCAGAGTGAAAAATTTCCAGCCAAAGGTAGCCAAGAAGGCTGACAGGAACGGGCTATCCCACAGGACACTGAGCAGAACAGAGCCCAGCCCTGTCCATGGAGCACAAGGAGGAATAAGACTAGGACAGGCCTCCGGGGCAGAATCCCTAGCAGGGATTCTCAACTCATAAGTGAAAAAGAAAGCTTCAATGGTCAGTGTGAGAGGGTTTTTCCAGTTGGGAGAAAGGGGATCAGGGTCCCCTCAGCACTGGCCCCAGGTGGCAGCAAAGGTGGCGGCAGCAGCAGCAGGCCATGTGCTGCTATGGTGGCCTTGGAAGCAGTCTGGGTCCAGAGTCCAAGCAGCTCAGCTTAAAGCCTCTGGGGGAATTAAACAGGGGATCTCAACCTCGGCCCTCAGTGGTGGCTCAACCTGTGTCTAAAGCCCGTGGAAAAATTGATCAGCTGATCTGAATCTCAGCCCTCAGCAAGGTCTTGGGGAGAAAAGGAGAACTAGGACCATCCTCTTGACAAAGAATTCAGAAGTCAAGAAACTGGCTGGGGAAATGCCCCAAAAGGGAAAGAAAATAAGAGCACTGAAGATTACTTTCTTGGTGAACAGGTATCTCCTTCCATCCTTTCATATGAGGAAGAATAATGCATACTTTCAGACGAAGACAAGGCTTCTGCCTCCAGCACCTCCATATGAATATGAAATGGCCTTATGCCATTGAAGAGCTTGTAAAACGAGTCAGCAGCTTACTAAGCAAGAACCAAAAAAAAAAAAAAATGCTGAGTAAAATAACACCTATAAAATAGGCTTACTCAATTGGAAAAAGAGGTCCAAGAAATCAATGAGGAGAAGAATACTTTAAAAAGCAGAATTAGCCAAATGGAAAAGGAGGTTTGAAAGCTCATTGAAGAAAATAGCTCTTTAAAAGTGAGAGAGGAGTCCAAGGAAGCTAATGACTATACAATAAGACAAGAAGTTACCCCAGATTAGAGGCAGCTACAGCGACAGCTGTGTCCAGCATCCACTTTTGGATTCTTCAACCTGAAGACCCTGGGGGAATCAAGGAACTGATTTGGTTTCAGTTCTGAGTGGCAATCTTGGGGTGAGGAAAAGCACTGGTGTGGTGCAGCTGGTGGTGATTGTGGATAGGGAATCCTACTAACAGGTTCTGGGCAGATAAGAATGCTTATGGTTGCCCACAAAACAGAGTGCAGTCCAAGAGAGGAATAAACTCCTCTCCCATGATAGTGCCATCTTCGAGGAACTGGGAATTTACAGGTCCATAGAGTATACCCTCCACTTGACAAATGACTCATAAGTCAAGTAACTGGCTTGGAAATGCCTCAAAAAGGAGGGGAAATAAGGCTATAGAAGGTTAATTTCTTTGTGAACAGGTATTTTCTTCCATCATTTCAGATGAGAAAGAACAAAGAATACCATCAGAGGAAGACATAAAAGTTAAGACTTCAACATCCAAAACCTCCAAAATATATATGTCATGGTCATAGGCCATAGAAGAGTTTAAAAAGGATTTTGAAAATCAAGTAGGAGAGGTGGAAAAAAAATTCGGAAGAGAAATGAGAGCAATGCAATAAAATCGTGAAAAGCAATTCAATAGCTTCCTAAAGGAGACCCCCAAAAATGCTGATGAAAATAACCCCTTCATGTTATGTTATGTTATAACACCAAACGGGCAAAGAGATACAAAAAGCCAATGAGGAGAAGAATGCTTTAAAAAGTAGAATTAGCCAAATGGAAAAGGAGATTCAAAAGCTCACTGAAGAAAATTGTTTTTAAAAATTAGAATGGAGTAGATGGAAGCTAATGAATATTTGAGAAACCCAGGAATTACGAAACAAAACCAAAACAATGAAAAAATAGAAGACAATGTGAAATATCTCATTGGAAAAATAACTGACCTGGAAAATGGATCCAGGAGATATGATTTTGAAACTATTGGTCTACCTGAAAACCTTGATGAAAAAAAAAAAGCCTAGGCATCATCTTCCAAGAAATTATCAAGGAAAACTACTCTGATATTCCAGACCCAGAGGGTAAAATAGAAATGGAAAGAATTTACTGATCACCTCATGAAAGAGACCTCCTAGGAATACTGAAGCTAATTTGCTCAGTTCCCAGGTCAAGGAGAAAATATTACAAGCATCCAGAAAGAAACAATTCAAGTATTGTGGAAATAAAATCAAAATAACACAGGATTTAGCAGTTTTTATACTACGAGATGGAAGAACTTCAAATATAATATTCCAGAAGTAAAAGGAGATAGGATTAAAACCAAGAATTACCTACCCAGCAAAACTGAATATAATACTTCAGGGGGAAAAAGGAATTTCAATGAAATAGAGGACTTCCAAGCATTCTTGTTGAAAAGAACAAAGCTGAAGAGAAAATACTACTTTAAAATTCAAGAATCAAGAGAAACATGAAAAAGTAAACAGGAAAGAGAAGCCTTGAGGAAGTCATTAAAGTTGAATTGTTTACATGCTATTTGTAACTCATGTGACCTTTTTTAGAATTAGGGTAGCTACACGCAATACACACATACACATGTGTGTGTATAGTGTGTGTGTGCGTGCACATATGTGTAGGTGTATATGGATACATATGTGTATGTATATTATATATGTGTGTATGTGTATATGCACATGGGTACATGTATGTGTGTATATATATGCTCATGTGTGTATATATGTGCGTGTATGTATATGTGTATATATGTATATATATGTATGTATGTATGTATATACGAACATAGTGGACACAGGGTGATCTGCACATGAAGGGAGAATACCTAAAAAAATAAAATTTACTGTTGAATGGAAGGTACTCAGAGTATACACATATGACCTATATTAAATTGCTTGTTTTCTCAATGAGGGTGGGTGGTGAGGGAGGGAGAGAAAGAATATGAAATTCAAAGCTTTAAGAAGGAATGTTAAAATTATTTTAGCATGCAACGGGAAATTAAGCTATACCGGCCATGGAATACAGAAATCTATTTTCCCCTACAGAGGGGAAGGGGGATGGAAGAAGGCTGGGTAGTAGAATGGAGGGCCTATAGGAGGAAGTGATGGATGGGATAGGTGCTGTCCTGGGGTGGGGGTGGGAAGAGATGGGGAGAAAATTTTGAATTCAAATTCTTGTAGAAGTGACTGTTAACTGAAAAATAAATAAATTATATATGTAAAAAAAATAAAAAATAAAGATTGCTTTGGCTGCATCAAAAAAAAAAATGAGTTTCAGTAGTGATTGGCTGGGAAGTTATTCTTATGAAGTAAGAATGGTTCAGGGATGGTTTTATGGGTGAATTTGGACTTGAGGGGGAATTAAATGAATGATTTTACAATCAGACACATCTCCAAAGATTTTCTTTAATTTATTCAGGTCAATGTGATGTGTTATTTTAATCTGAAGACAAATGTCTTTGGAATTTTTTGAAAAATAGAATTTATCTAATAAGTAAGAAGAGGTGATAGGAGGAACTGAAACTTATTAGAGTTCTTAATAGTGGAGGAAAAGGGGGGAAAGAGGATTAAGCATATATTTGTGATAGGAGAGAGAATTGGGAAGCCTACTTGCTACTTCTATTTTTGTTGTTTTTGCTTAAGTGAGGGAGGGCTATGCCAATTCATCAGTGGAACTTTAACCTCCTGAGCCATCTGAGTCCAGTGGCCAGATAGTAATTAGGACAATTGGAGAAGGCCCAGGTTGTAATGAGGAAAATTGGGCTTTTCAAGCTAAGATTTGTGATAGGTATGAGTTTGACTGAGTCAAATCCTATTCAGTGATTAAGATTTAATAAGAAATGAGTCAAACTGTGGCCTCTTAAAAAAAAAAAAAGATCTTGGAGGGCAAGACCCTCAGAGATTCTGGCAAAACAGAAATAATTGCTATTTACATTCATTCTGAGAAAATCTAGGCTCAAACAATGACCAAATAGGGCTTGATCTGGGACTTATTAATGGCTGATCAATGAGAACTGAAGTGATTTAGAGAACCACAGTGATTCAGGGTTAAGCTTGTCTTTAAGAGAAAAGGGGAAAAAAGATCTTGGAGCGAAAGACGTTGAGGGTTTTCAAGGAGCCTAGCAAGAGTTAACTACGTGTTACAAAAACTTCTTATTTGTATACACTGTCTTACTTTTAATTATGTAAATAAAAACTTTGACTTTTCCTTCAAGCCAACCAGATTCAAGTTCTGAGTGGAGGCCACAGCATCAACTTGCGCTATTGCGTCAATATAGATCAGACATGAGAATATCTACCTCAATAAACATTTTGTAGAAAAGAAACAAAGTCAGCATTGTAGAATTTCCTATCTTATAAATGTCTCTCAGTTTGAAAACAAATACATCAATTACAATTTTCCTTTACCTTTGCCTTAGCGCCTTCCTGGAAACAGGAAAACATTATCCTAAAACACAATTCTAGACAAGTTCTCTCTCCTAATTTATCTTTGCCCTGTCAGAAGTTCCACACCTCAACATACTGTCTGCCTTATAATTGCTAAATTCCTTCCAGGTAAATGCTCTGAGAAATTGAAGCAGGGCACACATTCCTCAACCAAATTAACTGTTTTTATATAATACAAAAACATGTAATATGTTCCTGATTCTTTCATGGAAGTTGTTTGTGTTGTTTCTGTAGAAGTATTTTTTTTTTTCCTTCTGTTTGACTTCCTTTTGAAAGTACCTTAGATGTCAATCTAGATTCCTCCCATCTGAAACTGGAGGACCTCCAAAGGTATTTCAGCTATGTTTGCAGGCAGCATTAAATATTTATATCTGCTTAAGTTTCACTGCCTCTAGGTTACTGATATTGGGGGAGGAGAGACAGTAAAACTGCCTTCCCTTCATGATTAACTCATCTTTATTTCTTTCAAACAGAATGAAAGCTATGTTGAGGCCATCTGAATGAATGGAGTTTTCATTCAAGTAAATAGCTCCTGCACAGCATCGAATGTTAGTTTTTGAGACTGCTCTGAAATTTATATTTAATCAAACTGATCCCTCCCAGTATGCAAGGTGACTGATGAAGAGCTGACAATTGGCATACTGTCTTTACGAGGAGATGCTAAAGGATGTTGAACGAACAATGAAGCATACATTTATAGACCACTTTTTGTTTACAAATTATTGTTCACCTATATTATTTCCTGTGATTCTCACAGTAGCTAGGGTAAGTGCTATTTTCCAAATTTAAATGTTGAAGAGGCAGTTAGGTGGTACAATGGATAAAGTTCTGGGTATGAAGTCAAAAAGACTCATCTTCCTAAGTTCAAATCTATCCTCTGGCACTTACTAACTATATTACCCTGGAAAAGTCACTTAACCCTGTTTCTTCATTTGTAAAAATAAGCTGGAGAAAGAAATACCAAAGAACTGCAGTGTCTTTGCTTGGAAAACCCCAGATGTAGTCAGGAAGAATCACACATGACTGAAAAATGATTGAACAACAACAATGTTGAAGAAACTGAGATTCAGAATTTAAGTGACTTGTCTATGATCACAAAACTAGCAAATATCAGGTTCAGAAATTGAATTCAAGCCCTCTAATTCTAAATCAAATAATTTTTAATCATTGTCCTATCAGAAGACTTTGATAGGGATCCTACACAAAGTTATGTACAAGTCCTTTGACCTAATCCTAAGACTTGGGTTTGAGACCCTTCCTTACTGGCCCTCTGATATGGGGAAGGCATGTCAGCTTTGGGTGCTTTAAGTTCTTAGTCAATAAAATGATAAGGACAATACAAGTTTATATAGCTTACAAGGTTGTTGGTGTGAGTTTATGGAACACTTCAGAATAGTCTTTTATTTTTGTCACCTGGATAACAGACTCATCATGATATACAAATAACATAATGAATGTCTAAACACTTTATAAATGATAAAGGCCATACAAGTAGTGAATACTGAGTCAGCCTAAAATCCAGGAAACGTGAGTTCAAATACTACTTCTTGACACATACTGATTACAGGACCTTGGTCAAGGCACTTAAGTTCTTATTCTCTGAGTTGCAGCCAATGGGATAACACTCTTTAATAGAAAGAAGTTTCTCAACTGGGATTTCTCCAGACTGATGAAATCTCAGATACATTCTCTAACCTAACATTTTATATACTATGTGAATATAAATTATTTTGACTAATTATTCACATGCCCACTTGAGAGCTAGGTGGTACAGTGGATAGAGTGCTAGGAATAGATTCAGGAAGATCTCAGTTCAGATATTTACTAGCTGTATGATGTTGGGCAAGTCACTTAACTTTTTTCTGACTCAGTTTCCTCAACTATAAAATGATGATATTGATAGAATATATTTCCTGTGAGAACCAAATGAGATAATATCTATAAAACAAATAGCACAGCGGCTGGCAAATAGTGGGTGCTATATAAATATTATCCATTAGTTGTTATTAAATTATAATTAAATATCAAAACATACATAGGAACTTGACAAATTCCTTCCCAAATTATGAACTTTTAAGTAGAAATCCATGTAATTATTTGAATTTTTAGTTTGGTTAGGGAATAGATATGCTATGTACCTTATAAAGGATCACCTCAATTCATTAAATGTTAATTGGAAATCTATATTAATGATGATATTATAATATTCATATCATACTAAGGTGCAATAAAATTCTTTGTTGTTGAAAAATTCACATCATATCTTTTATTGTCTACAAATTTTTGTCTTGCTTTTATTATTTATGCAAAACAACCCCATTTCTCAGCCTTTAAATTAAAAAAGAGAGAGAGAAATAATGTGAGAAACTCAAAGTTTCAGTAACTTTAAATTAAACCAATATTCATTCATAGGTACAAATGAGTTTGTACCTCATGTACAAATGCACACACACACTTTTAAATCCTGATGCGATTTCATCATGCCAATGACTTTTCACTGTTTGGCATAAGTGAATAGGTAGGTACAGTTTTTCCAAGTTTCAGTCAATTCTCTCATGTGTTAGCATAACAAAGAAGGCCCCAAGATTCTTTGAGGATCTCTCTCGTCCAACACAATTTTAATTTGTCTATGAAGGAAAGGAAAGGAGATGAGAATTTTTAAGCACCTACTAAGTTCCAGGCACTATCATAAGTACTTAACTAATATTATCTGCTTTGATTCCCTCAAGAAACCTAGAACAAGAAGAAGTTATTCTTAAAATAGTTGAATAGGTAAACAAATGTTTGACATTCAAACAATGTGGTCAGCCTATCAAAGCTGTTCTCTCTGTAGTAGAGTTTGCATGCTTGGCAGTTCAACTTGAGAAAGGATCTCAGTGTTGACAGATGATCTTCAAAACCTTACTAAAGACAATTTAAATGGGAATGATTTAGTTTTCTGGCATGATGTTGGTATACTGTCCAGGTCTCACAGGCATATAGCAATGAGGTCATCCCAATAGCTATGTAGACATTCAGTTTGGTAGACAGCTTAATATCTCTTCTCTCCCACACATTTTAGGAAATTTTGAAACACTGACAGCTCTTGAAATATGTGTGTCAAACTCATCATCTAGTGAACATCTCTGGAAAGTACACTGTGAAAATGAGTGAACTTAACCACAGCATTCATTTTTTTTTTCCATTTCTTGTAGCCATTGTGGATAGTATGGAATTTCTCTTTTCTTGAGTTAATTGTTAGGTCAAAATTGGCACAAGCAGCAGAAAATTGATTCATATTTTATTGCATCTCAGCTTCAAAGGCTTCATTGAGTGCACAATCATCAGTGAGCAAAATGTTATTCATAACCTTCCCTCCACTTTAGTCATAGGTTTCATCCTTTTTAGTTAAATAATTTATCATCAGCATGGTAGTAAATTTTATGCCATTTTTGTCCTTGTTGAAGGGGTCCAGCAATATTCCTGATAACATCATGTTAAAAAACATGGGAACAAGCTTCACTTCACTGGTGCCTGGAAAAGCATGAGAGCATGCATACATGCATACATATATTCTTACATACATATATAAAAATGTGCATGTGTATATACACAGACATACATCTGGTCTGATTGCTGTCCTTTGTTCTTGAAGATGATCAAAATGACATCACCATCATAAAGTCAAGTTTCAGTGTGTCTGACTGTGGTTGATTAGACCAATATGAGCTCAGAATTCTTTACCACAGTTTGGGCACAGATAGTCTGCATGGATATTTGGGGTGGATACTCCAAATTTGCACATCCTACATATCCTTTGTGTTGTTTCAATTCTGCTTGCTCATAGAGAACAGCACCCTTTCTAATGTGGGCACACCATGCTGAGCAGTCCTGTGCCAGGATCTCCCATGTCACATAATCTAATCCATATGTGCATGTATATACACATAGACATAGATGTACTTCATTATATCTATATTTACTATACCAACAAGCCCATTAATAATTTTAACTTTGTGAAATGCTTCATACAACTTAAGCCACATAATAGAGCTGTGAAGTATGTAGCTATCATCATCATTATCATCATTACCTTTTGAATGAGGAATAAAAGAAGCAAAGTAGGTGAGGTTCCTTGCACAAGGAAAATCATTTATTTAGAAAGTTTTGGAGCCATCTTTTTCAAACAAGTCCTTCATATTTTAAGTCTATTGTAGGTAAGTGGTACATAGGATAGAATAGTGTACCTGAAGTTTAAAAAAAAATTTGATTTTAAATTCAGTCTTATTAATTAAGATAACTTGAAACTCTGTGCAAATCACATAATATCTATCTGTAAAATTGGAATAATAAAAGCATCTACCTCTCTTGATTTTGTGAAGATCAAATGAGATCACATTTGTAAATTACTAAGGATAGTGCCTAACACACGTAGCCATATAATAAATACTTGTTTCCTTCTCCCCACTTACTTTCTATTTTCTCTTCATATAGTTTAAAAATTATTTGTCAAATATTAGCAAATTATATTTAACATTCTTTGTGTTTTAATTTTAAGTGCCAAATTCTCTTACCATCTTCTGTCCCTCTCTGATCCCTCATTGGCCAGGAATCCCTCACCAGGGTTCCTAGTGGGGCCTATTAGTGGGTGAGGAAGATCTTATATCCCATTAGCCTTACACCATGCTGCAAATGAACACACAAACAACTAAAATAAAGATTTAAAAAAAATATGCTTCAATAAGCAAAGTTCATCAATTTGCTCTTTGGAAATGGACAGCATGTTTCATCCTGGGTCCTTCAAAACTGTCTTGAATCATTATCCTGAGCAGCATAGCTAAGTCTTTCACAGTTGATTATCCTTACAATGTTGGTTTTACTATGCACAGTGTTCTTCTAATTCTGCTCACTTAACTGCATTTCCATATAAGACTTCCCAGGGTGTTCTGAAAACATGTTGATCATCATTTCTTATTGCATAATAACAATCCATTACAGTCATAAACCACATCTTTTTAGATAAACTCCCAATTGATGACCATCCTCTCAATTTCTAATATCTTACAATCACAAAAATAGGAGCAATAAATACTTTTGGACAAATAGTTCCTTTTCTCTTTTCTTTGAACAATTTGGGATACAGGCCTAGTAGTGACATTGCTGATTGAATGGTATGTACAATTTTATGGTCATTTGAGGGACTTTCCAAATGACGGGTCACAGACTATGGGAACCTCTTTGAATTCTGCTTGAATCTTCCCATTTAATCTGGCCTTTCATACTCATTTCTATTACCCTTTACCTAGCCTGGCTCTCCATTGTGTTACCTCTGGAATGCCCCACCTGCTTCCCACCTAAGCCCTCCATTGTCTGATACATCCCAATTGCCTCCAGCTGTTTCCCATCCTTGATTGCATCACTAATTCCTCTAGTCTTATCAAGATCCTCCTTAGATCCTCCTCCTGTACTACTAGACAACCTTTGGATCATTCCCACAGACTTTCTGTGTATAAATTCCATCTCTCCTCCATAAAAGTGCTCAGATACAATCCAGTTCTGACTCTGTCTAGCTGAGATTCTATATGACCAACTTGTCAATAACAAGCATCACAAATGATTAGGCTTCTTAACTCAATCCAATACGGTGAACCTTTAATAAACTTTATTTTTACTGAAAGAAGACTTCAATCGAATTCATTCAGCAGGACCCAGAGTGTCAGTATTTTGGGTTCTCAAGCACCCTAAACTTCAACATTATGGTTCCCAAACCTCAACATATGGTTCCCTGACTGGGAAACACTGTTAATCTCAAGCTCTTCTCTAGTCAAGCCTGGAAAATATGTAAACCTCCCCCTTTCCTAATCCCCTTCCCTCTTCAGGTACATTGTAGGGGTTTTCCAGGCCTGATTTCTCAGGTTCCAGTAAGTTAGACAGCTAGGAGTCTGTCTAGTACAGGTTCTTGGTCCAGTGGTTATGTTGGAAGCTATGGACCTGGGCACACTTTCTAAAGCATGGAGGACAGGGACAGAGGTCCTGTTTGAAAGTGTAGGCAAGATTCTTTCAATTCTCAGTGATAGGGAATTGGGAAAGTCATTTTGTGTTTCTTTTTTGTCTTGTTTTGTTTTGTTTGTTTTTTGAGATTCATTCTTAGATCCTCCTTTATGAAGGAAGGGACTTCCTGCCCCCATACCTATAAAGGGCAACTCCTTTGCAATTCCCAAAAGTTTGCCTTTGGGTTACTTTTTATAAAATTGCAAGATATTTAATTTTTATTAAGAACTTAAAAAGAAAAAGCTCATGTTCTTTGCAGCACTGTTTGGCCTCAGTATTGCCTAGAGGGCCACAAAACATGGCCCAGTTTGGGGAGTTTAAAAATGAGCACTCTCTTTCAGTTGGAATTATACTGTTGCAGAGAAGGAAAATGGATAGAAGTTTCCTACATAAAAAGCTTTGTTGAGTTCTCTCTGAATCCTGTTCTCAGGAAAGATTGTAAGATGCTAATAGCTAGATCTTCCCAAAAAAGGGACCAATTAAATGATCTCCTTCTTGGGACCCACAAGGCTTCTGTCCCCAGCCCCAGGTCTTGCTGAGTTACCTCCCTCCTCAGCCTCTTCCCTTGATGTTTTTATTGACTCAGAATATGATTTCCATATTCTCCATGCCCATGGAGCAATATGGAAAGAAAAGGGATACCTGAGAGCAAAAAAAAAAAAAAACCCTCCATTATCAAGCATGACCTTTTATATTTTGCCTTTCCTATAGTCATCTTTAATTCTCTCCAGATAAATTGTCTTTTATAACAGGGAAATTGTCTTCTCTTTATACTCCTTTGGTGCCTGTTTGTCCTTGTTTGCTTAATCTCTTTGCCAGGTTTTTTTCCTCCACAGTTGAAGTCATCAACTTCCAGATGTCTGCTCAGGCTATGCATCCCTTGAACAGGATCCATGGAGGCAGAGACAGGTCTACACCTCTTGCTGCAGAAAGTACTTTCCTAAGCAGAGACCTTTAGCCCTTACCCCAAAAGAATTCGGGTTCTATTTGTTTGAGGGGGGAAGATGAAGTATAGACTCTGGGAAACCCCTTGAACTCTGCTTGAATCTTCCCATTTAATCTGGACTTTCATACCCAAATCTACTACCCTTAACCTAATCTGGTCCTCCATTTTGTTAACCGATTACCTCACCTGCTTCCCACCCAAGTCCTCCCAATTGCCTCCCAATTTGCTCCCACTGTTTCTCACCCTTGATTATATCACTAGTTACCCCAGTCTCAACAAGATCATCTTTAGACCCTCCTCCCATCCTACTAGACGACCTCTGGATCTTTCCTGTGGACTTCCTGTTCCATTTCTTCTCCATGAAGCTTCTCAGATTCAATTCAGCTCTGATTCTGTCTAGCTGAGATTCTATCTGGCAGCTTGTCAATACAAGCATCACAAATGGTTAGGCTTCTTAAGAGTCAATCCAATATTGCAAATCTTTAATTAACTTTGTCTTAGTTTGGCTGAAAGAAGAAGGCTTGAGTCAAGTTCATTTGATAGACCCAGTATGTCGGTATTTTAGGGTCCTGACCACTCCAAACCTCAACATTATGGTTCCTAAATCTCAACACATTGTTCTCCAGAATGGTTGGATCATAACTCCGTTAATCATTCATTACTGTTCCACTTTTTCCATATCTCCTATACCTTTTGTTATTTTGCTTTTTATGTCATGTTAGTCAAACTGAGGGTCTTCCCCTTCCAGATGCATTCTTTGTGAAAGCAAAGTAGGCCATCTTTTGCTTCAGTTTTTACTTAGCTTTTAACTAGTGAATGGATGTTGCCTCAATCAAACCAAGACCTCAGAAAGACCTTAGGTTAAAAAAGATCGTTGTCTACCACTGTATCCACAGCCATCACCATTCTTTCTGACTTGCATCTTGCCACTAGACTCTAATAACTCAAGTGGAGAGAGTGAGGCTAATGACTTTGACAGGTTTACCTCACTTAAATCCAATTCATTTGCAAGTCATAATATTGCCCTTCTGATATCACTGTCCTCTCTGAGAATAAAGGACAAACAACAACAATAGCAAACCATAGAAAGACAATTGTATTATCAACACTTGTCTTACTTTGTAACAGCTATGCTATTTATTATATTGTTTATCATGTGTCTTAACCCTTTGGTTCCAGGATATCATGGCAGTGTTCCTTGATTATTTCTTATGACTTTCAGATAGTTTGATCATTTCTAAATTATCACTCTTCAATCTATTTACAAGTCCGTATTTTTCCAATGAGATATTTTACATTTTCTTCTATTTTTTTTCCATTCTTTTGACTTGGTTTTATAAGTTCTTGATGTCTCATGGAGTCATTTGCTTCCAATTGTTCAATTCTAAGTGTAAAAAAATTCTTCAGTATGCTTTTGTAAATATTTTTTTTATTTGGTCAATTATGAGTTTTAGGGAATTATGTTTATCAGATAAGTTTTTACCTCCTTTTTTTCCCATTTTAGCTTATTCTTCTTTTTCAGTGCTTGTTTTTTATTAGTCTAGTTTTGTACCTCTATTCAATTTAGTCAACTGTTCTGTTTTATTGCCGTATTTTCTTCAGTTTTGTTGTGGTCATCATTGTTGTCATTGTTATCATCATTGTTGTTGTTATTTCTCTTTTACCAAATTGTTAATTGTCTTTTCATAATTTTCTTCTTGTATCTCATTTCTTTACATTATTTTTCTCTTTATCACTCATATTTGGTTTTGAGAATCATTTTCAGTTATACCAACTATTGTTGTTGGGCTTGTGTCCAATTTACATCTTTCTTTGAGGCTTCACCTGTAGCTCTTTTGACTTCTTTGTGTTCTTTCAAGTTTGTGCCATAGTCTTCTCTATAGTCATAGTATATTTTTATGATCAGGGTTTTTTGTTTTCCTTTTCTTGTTTTCTCATTTCCCCAGTTATATGTCTTTACTTTGAATTTATTTTGGTATCAGTTTCTGTTCCCAGCATGAGGATACATAGGGAAATAATCCCACAATTCAAGCTTTTCACACTTCTATTCTCAAGACTCATTCTGGTAATATAGAAGGTTTCAGTGTTTCCAAGGTGAAGCGTGATCATGGCAGAGGTCTGATCCCTTCTGTCCTGGTCTAACTCTGGTCCTCTGAAAATAGTTAGCTGAGTATTTCCTCTACTTCACCATCTTGGCTCCACTCCCTGAACTGTTTCTCTCCCTTTCCTTGGACCCACTGCTATTAAAATAAAAATTTTTTCCACATTTTAAAATAAATCTACCATGAAAAAAATAAAATCATTGCTTGTCATAATAGATTATTCCAAAAAGCATATGATTCCATATTTGAATGGGAACTCAATTACCATCTAGACTGACATATACCTCAATATAAAGTTCAGCTTTGAATTTTAGGAAGATGTAGACATTTATGTTGTTGTTGCTACTGCTGTTGTTTTTGCCACCGAAATCATAGCTATATGTGTCTGTCTCCTTACTGCTTATATCTGAGTTCTGATGCCAAACATAAAAAAAATTTATTGTCTTCTCCATAAGAGACACCTTAAATACCTGAAGTTAGCTCATCTGGCATTGTCTTGAACATTTTCAGCATTCTAGTTGTCCTCCTCTAGAATTTCCCCAGGTCATCAATGTCCTCCTTAAACTAGGCTGCACATTTATTGTAGTTGTGCTCTGACAAGGGTAGAACACAATGGAACCACCACTCAAGTTCCATGCCTCTGTAAGAGGAACCCCAGACCATATTATTCATTGATTTTTTTTCGCATGTGATATCAGCCACTTGCCTTCAGCTGAGCTTATGGCACATCTCACCATGAAGTTCAAAAAGATATAACTGGATCATGTTGGATATTTTCCAAAGGATCAAACTTATCTACAAATGCTTCAATATTATTTCATTTCCCCTAAGAGAACTTGAAGTGGGAGTAATAAAAAACAAATAGTTTTCTTCTTTCTTTCCCTCTTTGTAACTGTCCTTTCGATTGCCCCCATCTCTGTCTATATTTTTCCAGCAAAGGGGAAGGGAAACAAATCAAGACAAAATAAAACTCAAAGTGTTCTGGAAGTTGTCATTGTATTTAAGTTGCAGTAGAAGAAAATGAAAGGCCTTTAAAGAGAAAATTGAATAACTTTGAAACCCTTTACCTTCACCATTTCAGATAAATACTGAAATGATGAAAGAATGCTTCAAACCTACAAAGGGACAAGAAAATGACTATTTTGATATGCCTGGCATAATGTAGCATAGGAGGATAAGGAGAAAGCCCACTGTTCCTGGGATCTGTTCCCAGGAGGTGGCACTCTCTAGACCCAAAAGAACGAATTGTACTGAATGTTGTTCATATCAGAAGCACAACACTGCTGTTCCTATGGATGACGTTAACACGAATCTGTCACTACTGAAACTTCATTATGGCTGTATCTTCTACTCAGACCATTGCACCTTTCAATTAAGTATTAGTTTCTTGGAAATTTGAGCATAATACACATTCAATGAAAGAACATTTCTTGGAGGAGAGCTGCCATTACCTAAAGTGGTTGTGACAAATGATACGGCCCTGATTGATCCAGACACTTAGATTCAGGCAAGCATAGTTCAACTCTAAATCTATTACACACCAAAATGTTACGATTTCAAAAAGCAACAGACAAAACTAACATTGCTGACAAGGTATACTGAAAAAAATGCTTAGAAAGCGTTTCATCTCTTTCCAACCTGATGTGACCTACACACACACACACACACACACACACACACACACACACACACACACACACATACACATACACAAACACACAAAAAACACACACAGAGGCAATTTCCAACGCATTTATATGTTAATTTTGGACATGGCTACCTAACCAACTCTCCTCTAGAGGCATTGGGATGTTGGGATGTAATAAAGCTATTTTTATACAGAAAAATAGTACATCACTGAAATAATTATTTAATCCATATTATTCCAAGAGATAATTATAATGAATAACTTCTGAAAAATGTCACTTTATAAATTAGCTTGCCTTATTTTTCATTGCTATAGTTTCTTCAAAAATTGGTTAATAGAGATATATTTTAATTGCTTAATTAAATCAATTTGTCAGTTGTATAAAAATAGTTTGGTCACTCAAATTCATGGTGATCTGAGATGCTGATTGTTTGCAACAACATAATGCACCTACAAACAGGACTCTAAAAAGAACAACTAAAATGAGAACATATTAACAATACTGTTATGTATCTTAACTAAGTTTTATGAATTACTTCAAGTTCTATATCATAGCTACAAAAACTAAAAGAGAAGCCAATAAACACTCCTTTGACAGTTTTTCTTAGTCATACAAGAAAGTTGCAATCAAAAGGGAAAAGAGAGATGATTATATGGAATTGCAAAATGTCTTTATAAACAACATTATTACCCTTAAGCAAAGAAAAGAAATATTTAAATTGGGAAAAAAACCTTCCTATCAAATTTGTAGATAAATGTGTGGTATCCAAGACATATAGACAATAAATATATATAAATATTAGAAAGTATTCTTAATAAATCAGTAATACTTATAATGGTATAATTTATGCATACATAAAATTTTCATATGTATATGCAATTTTCTGCATATAAACCAGCATAAGAGGTGTCATAAAACTTTAATTGTTTAAAACTGCACTACAACACTTTGAATACCCTGTATATACATACATATGTCTATGTTTTTGTGTTCATGTGTCTGCATAATCAAAAGCTATTCCCTAAAGAATAAGTGATGAATTAATATTAATAGTGTCAAAAGTAGAATTTCAGGCTATAAATAACTTTTTTAAAGTAATTTTTCAATTAGTTAATTATAACAAGAATTAAAATCTTTAAAAACCCTCATATTTCACTTCATACCCTATAAACTGGAAATGATTTCAAAGATAGGAAGAAAAGTTATTGGTGGGAAGACAGGATCACTAATGCTTTGTTGGTGTCAGTGTATGGATCTGTACAGTCATAATGGAAAACCACTTGGAAATATGCATATGTGACAAAAAATCTCATACATTTGATTAGTAAGACGAAAGCACTCATATATACCAAAATACTTATAGCATTGCTTTTTGCATTAACAAAGAACAAAAAGTGCATCTCCGTCAAATGAGGAACAGCTGAAAAAATATAATATATGAATAAAAAGTAATACTGCTCTTCTAAAAGAAAATTGATAGTGACGAGTACAGAGAAGCATGAAAATATAAATGAATTGAGATTCTAGTAAGCAGAGAAATGAACAGAATACACAGACATTTAGTACAGTAATACAAATAGAAATAACAACCACAAAACAATAAAAGGGTGACTGCATAGAATTACATAAAAACCGTGAACTCAAGAAAATGTATGAGAGCACACCTTACCTCAACACTTTGAGGAAGTGAGAGTTACACAGATGCGGAACATTTTATATATTTTGAAACTCTTTTGATGAATTCATTGAGTTTTCTGATTTACCTTTAAAATATTTCTCTTTCTCTTACTTAAAATGTTATTTCTTATTTGGAATGTATCTCACTGGGAGAGTGAAAGGGAGGGACAATGGGAGGAATTTGAGAGACATAAAACCAATTGATATCAATAAAATTTATTTTAAACAGATTTGTACTCATTAATCTGGCATGATTTGGATTAATTGCCAAGTAACAGACTTGAAAATAATCATAACTCAATTTCCTCACAGTTTAGGAAGAGATGAAGTGATCACAAGATGAGAATTATAGGGCGGAGTTTCCTACTTCAGTGATAGCTTTTAAAACCCTCTGGTAGGAGTTATAGGAAAGATTTGCAGACAATGATGACTAACAGGAGCAATAGAGGACGGCAAATACTTTATAGGAAAGTCACTCTAAGCCTTATATCAACTGGTTTATTAAGAGAATTTTGGAGGGAATGAATTTATTTTGGCTACTCAAAGAAATATCTGGAATATTGATTAATTTCCCTCCATAATAAGTGGCATAGTTCATTACAAAGTGCTTTTATTATTATTTTTATTCTTTTATTTGTTTTCAGTATTCTACAATCACTTTCACATATCTTAGATTTTTCCCCTCCTTCTCTTCCCTCATGCCTTCCCAATCCTTCTCTGAGACAGCATACAGTTTGATATAGAATCTACATATACATTCTTATTAAATGCATTTTCACTTTAGTCATGTTGCATAGAAGAATTAAAATAAATTGGAAAATCATAAAACAAGCAAAAACATAATACAAAAGAAAATCAAATGCTTCATTTTGCGATTGAATTCCATAGCTCTTCCTCTGGATGTCGAAGGCATTTTGCCTTAACAGACCATTGGGAATTATTTAAGTCCTTGCATTGCTATGAAGTACTAAGTCTACCTGAAAAATTCCTGGCACACAGCGATTGTTGCTGTATATAAAGTTCTCCTGGTTCTACTCCTTTCACTCAGCATCAGTTCATAAAAGTCTTTCCAGGTCTCTCTGAAGTTTTCCTGTTTATCATTTCATATAGCAGAATAGTATTCCATTACGTTCATATATGACAATTTATTCAGCCATTCCCCAGTTGATGGGCATCCCCTTGATTTCCAGTTTTTGACCAACACAAAGAGAGCTGCTATAGATATACGTCTTTTTGATTTTGTTAAATAGAAGAAGGATTTTGGGGTAGTCGCCTGGAGTCAGGAAGACCTGAGCTCAAATCTGATCTTAGACACTTACTAGCTGTATGACCCTGGGCAAGACAACCCTGTTTGCATCAGTTTTTTGATTTATAAAATATGCTGGAGAATGAAATGACAAACTATTCCAGTATTTTTGCTAAGAAAATTCATAATGGGTTCATGAGTAGTTGGACATGACTGAAAAACAACAACAACAATAGGGATATGGTCAGACTGTGTGTTTATAATATCAAGTTAACAACAATGGATAATGAACTGTAGGTGAAAATGAAAAGAAAAGAAAACTAATTAGAAGACTAATGTGATAGTCTAGAATGATCAGGGGAAGGTAACGTGTTCATGTAAAGTGATTAGACATGAACTATACTGTGAAGATTCGATCAAAACTGCATTCCCAAAGATTTAAGTTTCGTATACCCTGTTAGTCAGGAAGAAATAACCTCAATTAAAAACAAAAACAAAAATTTTCTCTTCTAAAGCTTTGGATGTTGCTGTCAGTTGATATCACGGTTGTGGCCCAAGGATACTTGAGTTAGTAGGCCATAGGAGTGTGATTCAGGTTGGTACACATACAAGGTGTTTTTGATTCAGCCCTCTCCACATGGAAAAGTCTGGATAGCCTATTTATGTTACAGTCAAAGGAAATGTAAAGGAACTGACTCAGAGAGACTTTGAAGTATACATAGACATGCCATGCTAATCAACCATGTGAGGTATAAGATACGTCTTGAATGGCTCCAATAGCATTAAAAAGAATTTTAATCAGTCTCTTCACTATTTGTTGCATCTGGTGGAAAAAAAAATGTGAGGAGAGATCTCTGACTTCCTCTCTAAAGACAGATGACCCCACAAAAGATAGACTTTGGTTCTGTATCTGCCTCAGTATTTTTTTCAATTTAGATGAAAAGATCAAAGACTATTATTCTTTTAATTTCAAAAATTTAGGAAAGCAAATCATTTGGGAGTATTCAGGGGTTATTGCGAATTATTACTTTTGAACACAACCCAGAATCAATGTCTTGGGGAGGGATTTTTTTGAGTCAATTCACATGGTAGCTAAATTCAGTACTCATTTGACAGCACTACAACATTTCAATTTGAAGTTGATGAGACCATTGTAGAAACTCTGATATCTTGAACCCAATTTTCTCTAAAGACTGTGATGGTTTAAGTATGAGTACACATTCAGGATTTGGAAGCAAAAGATGAAATGTTTATAGTTCCATTCTTGACATATATTTGAAAACACTTTACATCCTCTTATAAAAAGATAATTGTTGCTAATTCTTTTCTTCTTATTATTTTATTTGTTTTCAGTGTTCTGCGGTCCTTTCCATACATCTTTGATTTTTCCGCTCCCTGCCTCCCTACCTACCCCATTCCCTCCCTGAGGAGGCCCACACTTTTAAATAGGTTCTACACATGAATTCCTATAAAATACATTTACATTTACACCTTAGGCATGTTGCATAAGAGAATTAAAACGAATGGGAGAAATCATAAAATAAACTAAAACGAAATACAAAAGAAGATAATCTGCTTCATTGTGCGATTGAATTTAATACTTCTTTCTCTGGGATGTGGAAGGCATTTTGCCTTAACAGATGATTGGGAATTATTTAAGTCCTTGCATTGCAATGAAGTACTAAGTCTACCTGAAAAATTCCTGGCACACAGTGGTTGTTGCTGTATACAAAGTTCTCCTGGTTCTTCTCCTTTCAATCAGCATCTTTCCAGACTTCTCTGAAGTCTTCCTTTTCATCACTTCTTACAGCAAAATAGCATTCCATTACATTCATATGCCACAATTTTTCAGTCATTCCCCAATTGAGGAGCATCCTCTTGATGTCCAGTTTCTGACCACCACAAAGAGAGCTGCTATAAATAGTTTTGTACATGTGGGACCCTTTCCCATTTTCATGATCTCTTGGGGATACAGTCCTAGAAGCAGTATTACTGGGCCAAAGGTTATGGATATTTTTGTAACCCTTTGGGCATAGTTCTAAATTGCTCTCCCAAATGGTTGGAGCAGCTCACAGCTCCAAGAACAATGAATTAGTGTTCCAACTCTCCCACATCTTCTCCAACATTTATCATCTTCCTGTTTTGTCATGCTAGGCAATGTGATAGATGTGATGTGGTATCTCAGAGTTCTTTTGATTTGCATTTCTCTAATCAATAGTGATTTAGAGCATTTTTCATATGACTATAGATAACATTCATTTCTTCCTCTCTAAACTGCCTGCTCAAGTCTTTTGACCATTTATGAGTTGGATAATGGCGTGTATTCTTTCACATTTGACTCCGTTCTCTATATATTTTAGAAATGAGGCTTTTATCACAGACACTAGCTCCAAAAATTTTTTCCAGTTTTCTGCTTCCCTCCTATTCTTGGTTGAATTGGGTTTGGATCTGCAAAAACTTTTAATTTTTTGTTTTCTTTTTAAAATTATTTATTTTAAGTTTTCAGCAATCATTTACACAAAATTTTGAGATTCAAATTTTCTCCCCATCTCTCCTCTGTCCCCACCCCAAAACGCCAGTCATTCTGATTACCCCTTCCACCAAACTGCCCTCCCTTCTACCATCCCTCCCTTCACTTACTCCCATCTTCTCTTTTGTAGGGCAAGACAAATTTCTATACTCCATTGCCTCTAATTCTTATTTCCAAGTTTTTTGAAAAAAAAAAAGAATCTATACATTTGCTCCTAAAAGTTTGAGTTCCAACTTCTCTTCCTTCCTCTCTCTCCACCCATCCTCACTGAAAAGGCAAGCAGTTTAATATAGGTTATATAAGTGTAGTTTTGCAAATGATTTCCATAACAGTCACGGTGTCTAAGACTAACTATATTTTCCTCCATTCCCTCCTGAGTGTGTGTGTTATTCCTTCCTTGAGCCAAATGTGATGAGAGTAAGCTTCACTTTTTCCCTCGCACCTTCCCCCTTTTCCCCTCCACTGAAAAAAAAAATTTTTTTTCATGCTTCTTTTTTTCTCTCACAATTGTTTTTATTTTTTTTATTTATTAATGTTTAACAATCACTGCCATTCAAGTGAGATTTTATCCCCTCCACACCTACCCCCCCACTACCCCCCTCCCTCCCCACGACTGCATACAATTCTGTATAGGTTCTACATATACTTTCCTATTGAGTGTATTTTCACTATAGTCATGCTATGTAGTCAGACTAAAATAAATGAAAGAAATCATATAACAAATCAAAACATGATACACAAAAACTTACACATACACAACCATGATATGCTACATTTTGCGAATGACTTCAATATTTCTTTCTCTGAGTGTGGAAGGCATTTTGCCTTGAGAACCACCATTGGGATTTTTTTTTTTAAAGAAGTTCTTGCGTTATTATGAAATTCCAAGTCTACCAGAAAAAACTCTCGCACACTGTGGTTGTTGCTGTGCACAAAGTTCTCCTGGTTCTGCTCCTTTCACTCAGCATCAGGTCATATAAGTACTTCCAGGCCTCTCTGAAATCTTCTTGTTCATCATTTCTTATGGCACAATAGTACTCCATTACATTCATATACCATAATTTATTCAGCCATTCCCCAATTGATGGACAGCTCCTTGACTTCCAGTTTTTTGGCAACTACAAAGAGTGCTGCTATAAATATTTTTGTACATGTGGGACCCTTTCCCATTTTTATGATCTCTTGGGGATATAGTCCTAGTAGCGATATTGCTGGGTCAAAGGGTATGCACACTTTTGTAGCCCTTTGGGCATAGTTCCAAATTGCTCTCCAGAATGGTTGGATGCGCTCACAGCTCCACCAACAATGAATTAGTGTTCCAACTCTCCCACATCCTCTCCAGCATTTATCATTTTCTTTTTCTGTCCTGTTTGCTAATCTTATAGGTGTGATGTGGCACCTCACAGTTGTTTTGATTTGCATCTGTCTAATCAAAAGTAATTTAGAGCATTTTTTCATATGATTATAGATATCTTTAATTTCTTCCTCTGAAAATTGCCTGTTCATATCCTTTGACCATTTATCAATTGGGGAATGACTTGTATGATTATACGTTTGAGTCAGTTCTCTACATACTCTAGAAATGAGGCCTTTATCTCCGAGCTTAGCTGTAAAAATTCTTTCCCAATTTACTACATCCCTCCGGATTTTGGTTGCATTGGGTTTGGTTGTGCAAAAACTTCTCAGTTTAATGTAATCAAAGTTATCATTTTGCATTTCATAATGCTTTCTATCTCTCCTTTAGTAAAAAAATTCTTGACTTCTCCATAGATCTGATAAATACACTATTCCTTGCTTCTCCAGTTTATTCATGGTATCAATCTTTATACCTAAATCATGTACCCATTTCCACTTTATTCTTGTGTACGGTGTCAGGTATGGGTCTATGCCTAATTTCCACCACACTGTTATCCAGTTTTCCCAGCAATTTTTATTAAAGAGTGAGTTTTTATCCCAGAAGCTGGGGTCCTTGGGTTTATCAAACAGAAGGTTGCTATATTCCTTGCCTACTGCATCTTGAGTGCCAAGTCTATTCCACTTGTCTACCTCTCTGTTTCTTAGCCAATACCAAGTGGTTTTGATGATTGCTGCTTTATAGGACAGTTTGAGGTCTGGTAGCGCTAGGCCACCTTCCCAAGCATTTCTTTTCATTAGTCCCTTTGATATTCTGGACCTCTTGTTTTTCCAAATGAATTTTGATATTATTTTATCCAGCTCTAGAAGATAATTGTCTGAGAGTTTAATTGGTATGGCACTAAATAAGTAAATTAATTTAGGTAGAATTGTCATTTTTATTATATTAGCACAGCCTTACCCATGAGCAACTAATGTTTTTCCACTTACTTAAATCAGACTTTATTTGTGCAAAAAGTGTCTTGTAATTGTGTTCATATAATCCCTGGGTTTGTTTTGGCAGGTAAACTCCTAAGTATTTTATACTGTCTACCTTAGCTTTAAATGGGATTTCTCTTTCTATCTCTTGCTGTTGGACTTTGTTGCTAATATATAGGAATGCAGAAGATTTGTGTGGGTTTCTTTTGTACCCTGCAACTTTGCCAAAGTTGTTTATTATTTCAAGTAATTTTTCACTTGAATCTCTGGGATTCTCTAAGTAGATTATCATATCATCTGCAAAGAGTGATAACTTAGTTTCTTCTTTGGCTATTCTTATTCCTTGAATATCTTTATCTTGTCTAATTGCGACAGCTAACATTTCTGGTACCATATTGAATAATAGTGGTGATAATGGACATCCTTGTTTCACCCCTGATCTTATTGGGAATGCATCTAGCTTATCCCCATTGCATATAATGCTTGCTGTAGGTTTTAGATAGATACTGTTTATTATTTTATGGAAAGTTTCCTTTATTCCTACGCTCTCCAGTGTTTTTACTAGGAATGGGTGTTGTATTTTGTCAAAAGCTTTTTCTGCATCTATTGAGATAATCATGCGGTTTTTGTTGGCTTTGTTGTTGATGTGATCGATAATACTAATAGTTTTCCTAATATTGAACTAGCCTTGTAATCCTGGTATGAATCCTACCTGATCATAATGTATTAATCTCGTGATAAGATGCTGTATTCGTTTTGCTAAAATCTTATTTAAAATTTTTGCAACTATATTCATTAGGGAAATTCCTTTATAATTTTCTTTCTCTTTTTTGTCTCTTCCTGGTTTGGGTATCAAAACCATATTTGTATCATAGAAAGAATTTGGGAGGATTCCTTCTTCCCCAATTTTCAAAAATAGTGTATGTAGTATTGGAATTAACTGTTCTTTCAATGTTTGATAGAATTCACTTGTGAATCCATCTGGCCCTGGAGATTTTTTCCTAGGGAGTTCATTGATGGCTTGTTCAATTTCTTTTTCTGAGATGGGGTTGTTTAAGTATTCAACTTCCTCTTCTGTTAATCTGGGCAATTTGTATTTTTTAAAATATTCATCCATCTCGTTTAGATTATCGAATCTGTGGGCATAAAGTTGGGCAAAGTAGTTTCTAATTATTGTTTTTATTTCCTCCTCATTGGAGGTGAGTTCACCCCTTTCATTTTTAATGTTAGTAATTTGATTTTCTTCTTTCCTTTTTTTAATCAGATTGACCAAAGGTTTATCAATTTTATTAGTTTTTTTCATAAAACCAACTATTGGTTTTATTTATTAATTCAATAGTTTTCTTAATTTAAATTTTATTAATCTCTCCTTTGCTTTTCAGTATTTCTAATTTGGTATTTACTTGGGGATTTTCAATTTGTTTTTTTCTAGCTTTTTCAACTGCAAGCCCAAGTCATTGATCTCCTCTCTCTCTATTTTATTTATGTAAGCATTCAAAGATATAAAACTTCCCCTAATAACTGCTTTTGCAGTACCCCATAAGATTTGGTATGTTTTCTTACTATTGTCAGTCTCTTGAATGAAGTTGTTGATTGTTTCTATGATTTCTTCTTTAACCCAACCCTTCTTTAGAATTAGATTATTTAGTTTCCAATTGATTTTTGGTTTATCTTTCCATGGCCTTTCATTACATGAAATTTTTAATGCATTATGATCTGAAAATGATGCATTGATTATCTCTACCTTTCTGCACTGGATTGTGAGATTTTTATGTCCTAGTACATGGTCAATTTTTGTAAATGTTCCATGTACCGCTGAGAGAAAGGTATATTCCTTTCTGCTCCCATTTAATTTTCTCCAAAGATGTATCATATCTACCTTATCCAGAGTTTTATTTACCTCCTTAACCTCTTTCTTGTTTATTTTGAGGTTACATTTATCGAGTTCAGAGAGGGGGAGGTTGAGGTCCCCCACTAGTATAGTTTTGCTATCAATTTCTTCCTTCAACTCCCCCAACCTCTCCTCTAAGAATTTGGATGCTATACAACTTGGAGCATACATGTTTAGTAATGATATTGCTTCATTGTCTATGGTGCCTTTTAGCAGGATATAGTTTCCATCCTTATCCCTTTTGATTACATCTATTTCTGCTTTTGCTTTGTCTGAGATTAGGATTGCTACTCCTGCCTTTCTTACACGAGCTGAGGCACAGTATATTCTGCTCCATCCTTTGTCCTTTTTCCTATGTGTATCCCCCTGTTTCAAATGTGTTTCTTGTAAGCAGCATATTGTAGGATTATGGCTTTTAATCCATTCTGCTATCCGTCTCCGTTTTGTGGGAGAGTTCATTCCATTCACATTCACAGTTATGATTACAATCTGTGTATTTCCCTCCATCCTCTTTCCCACCATTTGTGCTTTTAGCTCTCCCATCTCCCTTCCCCTCCTCAATAGTATTCACTTTTCACCCCCTCCTCCTGCAGCCTTTCCCTCCTTCTTTTGACCCCCCTCCCTTTTACTCCCCTTTACTCTTATTGCTTCTTCCCTCCTTTTTAGCCTCCCTCCCCTTTCTTCCCCCTTCCCCTCCTACTACCTTATATAGCTAGTTAGGATTATCTACTTAAGAGTATTGTTCCCTCCTTTAAACAAATCAGATGAGAGTACCTCTCAAACAATGCTCATCGCCCTCCCCTCCTTCCTTCTACTATAGTTTTCTACCTCTTCCTGTGATGTAATTTGCCATTTTCTGCTTCCTCCTTTTCACACCTCCTATTACAATCCCTTCTCATACTTAAATCATATTTTTAACATGACGTCATTTACTTTATACGCATTCCCTCTACGTATATCCCTTTTATCATAATAGCTGCAGAGTTCTCAAGATTAACAGGTATCACCTTCCCTTATAGGGAGGTAAACAGTTTGCCCTAATTGAGTAGCAAGCTTTTGTTTTTGTTTTTTCCCCTCTGTTTACCTTTTTATGATTCTCTTGAGACCTGCATTTGAAGATCAAATTGTCTATTGAGTTCTGGTGTTTTGGTCAGGAAGCTCTGGAATTCCCTTATTTCGTTGAATGACTTTCTCCTTGCCTGAAATATTATGCTGAACTTTGCTGGGTACTTGATCCTTGGTTGAAGTCCCAACTCCTTTGCCTTACGGAATATTGGGTTAAAGTTCTTTCGATCTTTTAATGGAGAACCTGCAAGGTCCTGTGTGATCCTGACTGTATGTCCTTGATATTTGAATTGTTTCTTTCTGGCTTCTTGTAGTATTTTCTCCTTCACTTGATAGCTCTGGAATTTGGCAATGATATTTCTTGGGGTTTTGAGTTTGGGATCCTTTTCGGGAGGGGAATGGTGGATTCTTTCGATGACTATTTTGCCCTCTGCGTCTAGTACTTCTGGGCAGTTTTCCTTGATGATTTCCTGCAAGATATTGTCCAGACTCTTTTCTTCATCATGGATTTCTGGCAGGCCAATAATTCTTAAATTTTCTCTCTTGGATCTTTTTTCCAGGTCAGTTGTTTTTCCAGTTAAATATTTTACATTTTCTTCTGTCTTTTCATTCTTTAGATTTTGTTTGACTGATTCTTGTTTCCTCATTAAGTCATTAGTTTCTACTTGCCCAATTCTAATCTTCATCGTATTGTTTTCTTCAGTTAACTTTTGCATCTCCTTTTCCATCTGACCAATTTTTCCCTTTAAGGAGCTATTTTCTCCATTTAATTTTTGTACTTCTTTTTCCATTCGACCAATTTTCCCAGTTAGGTTTTGTGTTTCCTTTTCCATTTGATCAATTTTCCCAATTAGGTTTTGGGTTTCCTTTTCCATTTGATTACCTCTTCCTTTCAGGGAATTATTTTCTCCAGTTAATTTTTGAACTTCCCTTTCCATTTGTTCAATTTTCCTTTTCAAAATGGTGTTCTCATCAGTGAATTCTTTTTTTATAATTTTAAAATCATTGCCCAGTTTTTCTTCTATTCCCTTCTTCAGCTGTTCCAGGTAATCTAGTTGTGCTTGCGAGAAATTCATAGTCCCTTCTGAAGTTTCAGATGGAAGCACAGTCTCAGCTCTGACCTCTTTGGTGTTTGTGTTTTGGTCCTTATCCCCATAGAAAGATTCTATGGTTTTTTCACTTTTCATCTGCTTTTTCCAATTCATGATGTTGGCTGAGTGTTGTAGCTTCTGGTTCTTTCAGTCAGAAGGTACAGAACTTTGTGTTGAGCTGATGTGTGAAGAAGCTAAAAGCAGTTTTTTGTTTTTTGTTTCCCTGATCAACCCTGGGGTTAGCTTGTTATGTGTGTGGGAGGGGTGGTCTGGTCACAAGAGATCTCCTCAGCTGACCTGAGGGAAAGGCAAGGTCAGGGGATGGTGATCCCAGCTTCCCTATTGTCTTCCCTTTTCACTTGGAGGGCTGAGGCATGCCTAGATGCTAATGCGTGTTCCCACCCCTCCTGGGGCTTGTCTCCCAGTGCTGAGGCTTGTCTGTGTCTCAGTGCGAATTTTCTCTGCCCTGGGTCCTCTGTCCTTCCGGATTGCCTCCGCCACAGTAAGAAGAATCCCCCTTTGCTATTTTCCTAGCCTCTGATGTTATGAGACTATTTTCCCCCTTCTGCTGTTCCCACTGATCCAGGATTTTTCTGGGGAAATATTTTATGCTTCTTTCACGGTCATGAGGGGGGAGGAGAGAGCATTTACTGATCACTCCGCCATCCTGGCTCCCAGAAGTTCAAGTAGGTGACTTACCGAAGTTTAGTCTTCAGGCTGAAGGTTTCAAGGACTTCTGCGCTGATATCTGGCGCTCAGCGGCTCTCACCGGCTCGGTTTGGCTGGTCTCCTGCTCCGCTGGTTTCGCCCGCCACTCTCGGGCTTCTCAGGTCCCTTCCGCCCTGCTGTGCTGACCACGCTGCCCTGTGTGCTGGGGCTCAACCCCGCGGTACAGATCCTTCCCGCCGACCTTCCAGTCTAACCTGGGCTCTGAATCCGTCAAAGTCTGTCACCCACTAGATTCCGCACCTCCAAAGTTTGGTCAGATTCTCCTTTCAGAGGTATCCAGAGGAATTTGTCCAGAAGCTTAGGTGAGTCGTTGCTTTCACTCCGCCATCTTGGCTCTGCCCCCTTCATGCTTCTTTAAGGGGAGATAATTTGTCACGTTCCTTTTCTACCTTTCTCCTCCCAATGTATACCTCTTTCATCCCTTAATTTTGTTTTTTAGATAAGATTCCTTACTATTCAACTCACATTATGCTCTCTCTCTCTGTGTCTCATTCTGTACATACACACACACACACACACACACACACACACACACACACACACACACACACACACACATATATATATATAGAGGGGTTGTATGTGTGTGTCTGTGTGTGTGCAAAATTCCACCACTGACTGAAATACTGAGAAAAGTCTCAAGACTTACAAATATTATCTTTCCATGTAGGAATGTAAACAGTTCAACTGTAGTAAGTCCCATCTGATCTATCTTTCCTTTTTACCTTTTCATGCTTCTCCTCATTCTTGTGCTTGAAAGTCAAATTTTCATTTCAGATTTGGTCTTTCCATCAAGAATGGTTGAAAGTCCTCTATTTCATTGAATGACATTCTTTCCCCTTGAAGTATTATACTCACTTTTGCTTGGTAGGTGATTCTTGGTTTTAATCCTCCTTTTTGACTTCTGGAATATCATATTCCATGCTGTTCAATCCCTTAATGTAGAAGATGCTAGATCTTGTATAATGCTGATTGTATTTCCACAATACTCTAATTGTTTCTTTCTGGCTGCTTACAATATTTTCTCCTTGACTTTATAACTCTAGAATTTGGCTACAATATTCTTAAGGGTTTGTCTTTTGGGATCTATTTCAGGAGGTGATCTGTGGATTCTTTCAGTATTTATTTTGCCTTCTGATTCTAGAATATCAGGGCAGATTTTCTTGATAATTTCATGAAAGAATATATCTTGGCTCTCTTAAGATAGCAGTTTTCAGGTATTCCCATAATTTTTAAATTGTCTCTCCTGAATCTGTTTTTCAGGTGAGTTGTTTTTCCAGTGAGATATTTCACATTACCTTCTATGTTTTCATTCTTTTGGTTATATGTTATAATTTCTTGGTTTCTCATAAACTCATTACCTTCCATCTATTCCATTCTAATTTTTAAAGTACTATTTTCTTCAGTGAGCTTTTGAACCTCATTTTTCATTTGTCTAAGTTTGCTCTTTAAAGCATTCTTCTCTTCATTGGCTTTTTGAACCTCTTGTGCCTATTCAGTTAGCCTATTTTTAAAGGTGTTAATTTCTTCAACATTTTTTTGGGTCTCCTTTAGCAAGCTGTTGACTCGCTTTTCATGATTTTATTGCATCTCTCTCATATCTCTTCCCAATTTTTCCTCTATCTTTCTTACTTGATTTTCAAAATCTCTTTTGAGCTCTTCCATGGCCTGAGAACTTGGCATATTTATTTTGCATGTTTGGGAAGCAGAAGGATTAAATTTTATGTCTTCCCCTAATGGTCAGCATTGTTCTTCCTCATCTGAAAGAATGGGAGAAAATACCTCTTCACCAGAAAGTTATCTGCTATAGTCTTTTTCCCCTTTTTGGGGGGCATTTTCCCAACCAGTTACTTGACTTTTGGGTCCATTTGTTCCTATGCTCTCCAGTGTTTTTAATAGGAATGGATGTTGTATTTTGTCAAAAATTTTTCTGCATCTTGAGAAAATCATATGGTCTCTGTTAAGTTTGGGATTCATATGATCAATAATCCTAATAGTTTCCCTAATATTATATGAGCCCTGCATTCCTGGTATGAATCCTAACTGATCATAGTCTATTATTCTTGTGAAAAGCTGCTGTGTTCTTGCTGCTAAAATCTTATTTAAAATTTTTACATATATATTGATTAGAGAAATTGGTCTGTAATTTTCTTTCTCTGTTTTGGTTTCTCCTGATTTAAGTAGGTATCAAACCCGTATTTGTATCATAAAAAGAATTTAGGAGAATTCCTCCTTTTCCAATTTTCCCAAATAGTCTATATATTATTGGAATGAACTGTTCCTTAAATGTTGACAGAATTCACTTATAAATCCATCTGACCCTGGAGATTTTTTCCTAAGGAGTTCATTGATGGCTTGTTCCATTTCTTTGTCTGCGATGAGGTTGTTCAAATATTCTCCTTCCTCTTCTGTTAGTCTGGGCAATTTATACTTTTTTTAAAAAATAATCACCCATGTCATTTAGATGGTCGAACCTATGGATGTAAATTTGATCAAAGTATTTTCTAATTATTGTTTCAATTTTCTCCTCATTGGAGGTGAGTTCAACCCTTTCATTTTTGATATTGTTAACTTGGTATTCTTTTCTCTCTTTCTTTTTTTGAAGCTAATTGACCAGAGGTTTATCAATGTTATTAGTTTGTGTGTGTGTGTGTGTGTGTGTGTGTGTGTGTGTGTGTGGTGTGTGAAATCAACTCTTAGTTTTATTTATTAGTTCAATAGTTTTCTTAATTTCAATTTTATTAATCTCTCCTTTGGTTTTCAGTATTTCTAAATTGATATTTACGTGGGGATTTTCAATTTGTTATTTTTTGAGCTTTTTCAGCTGCATGCCCAATTCATTTATCTCCTCTTTCTCTATTTTATTCATGTAGGCATTCAAAGATATAAAGTTTCCCCTAAGAAATTCTTTTACAGTATCTCATAAGGTGTGGTAGGTTGTCTAATTATTGTCATTATTTTGAATGAAGTTGTTTATTGTTTCAATGATTGAAGCTTGAATTTTCTATTGACTTCTGGCCTTTTCATCAGCAAGTTCTGGATATCTCATTTCATTGAATGCCCATCTCCCTGTCTGAAATGTTATGCTCAACTTTGTTGGGTAATTGTTCATTGGTAGTAGTCTGAGCTCCTTTGCCTTATGGAATATAGTATTCCAGTTCCTTTGATCTCTTAATGTAGAAGATGCAAGGTCCTGTGTGATCGTGACTATAGCTCCTCCATATTTTAATTGTTTCTTTCTGACTGCCTGCAGAATTTTCTCCTTCAGTTGGTAGTTCTGGAATTTGACCACGATATTTCTTGGAGTTTTTAGTTTGGGATGCCTTTCTGGAGGTGAATGGTGTATTTTTCCTTGACTATTTTGCCCTCTGCAACTTGGACTTCTGTGCAATTTTCCTTGATTATTTAGTGGAAGATTTTGTGCATCCTTTTTTTCATCATGCCTTTCTGGTAGACCAATAATCCTTAGAGTCTCTCTCCTGATCTGTTTTCTAGGTTAAGTGTTTTTCCAATTAGATATTTTACATTTTCTTTTACTTTTTTTCATTCTTTAGATTCACTTTGAATGCTTGATGTCTCATAGATTCATCAGCTTCTACTTTTCTCATTATAGTTTTATCAAATTATTTTCTTCAGTTAACTTTTGCATTTCCTTTTCCATCTGTTCAACTGTTCCATTTAAGGAGTTATTTTCTACAGTTAGGTTTTGCACTTCCTTTTCCATTTGTCCAATTTACCTTTTAAATTCTTCTGTGATTCTTTTTTCATATTTTTAAACTCATTGGTCGATTTTTCTGCTATTTCTCAAATTTGGCTTTCAAATTCTTCTTGAGCTCTTCCTAGAATGCTTTCTTTTTTTGCTTCAGACCAGTTCATATTCCCTTCTGATGTTTCAGATAGGAGTACAGTCTCAATGCTGGCCTCTTTGGTACTTATGTTTTGGTCCTTGTCCCCTTACAAATATTCTGTGGTCTTTTCTCCTTTGCTCCTTACTCCTGATGATTATCCTTTTCCTGGCTTTTAAAGTAGATCTCTGTATCTGAGGCAGGGGGTTCTGTCCCACAGTTCTTGTGCCTTGAACTTGAGGGTTTGTATGTTGTGGCCTCTGGTTCTTTCAATCAGAAGCTAAAGTGCTGCAGCTTACCTGGTGTTGAGCTGGCTGGTGTTGGAAAGCAGTGACCAGGTGAATTCCTTTTGGGTTTCCCCAGAGTTACCCTGGAGCTAGCTGCCCTAAATGTGGGGAAGGGTTTTTCTGGCCACAGGAGGTCTCCTCTGCTGATGTAGAGCATAGGGAAACTCAGTGGTTGATGATCCCGTCAGTGCTAGTGTGTTCCCGATTTTTATGGGGTTGTGAGGCAAATCTGGGGTCCTCGTGTTGGTGGTTGCAGGTTTCACCCCCATGAGGCTCAGGATCTTCTCCTGGTTTGCTGTGGTGGGACTCTCTGGGACAGTTCTGATCCTGTACTTTTCCCCTTCAGGCACAGCAAAAGGGACCCTCCTTAGCGATTTCCCTAGTCTCATGTGCTAAGAGACTCTTTACTCCTTCTGCTGCTCTCACTGTTCCAGGATTATTCCTGGGGAGATATTCTCTGGGCTCTTGAAGCTCATCAAGGGAAGAAGATAGTATCTTGGCTCCCAGAACAGGAAATTCCACATAGCAGCTCTTTTTATGGTGGCTGAAAATTGGAAATTGAGATATTCCTTCAAATTGCCAATTAGTTGGGGAATTGCTTTATAAGTTGTCCTTTGTGAATATAAAGGAACACTATTTTTCTGTGATGATGGGTAGGTTGATTTCAGAAAGAAAAAAAAAAAATAACCTGGTACGACACGAACTCATGCTGAGTGAAGTGAGTAGAACCAGGAGAACTTTATACACAGTAGGAGTAATATTGTGCAATGACCAACTTTGTCAGGCTTATTTCTTCTCAGCCAACAATGATTTATGACAATTCCAAAGGACTCATGATGGAAATTGCTATCCACATCCGATGAAAGAAGTATGGTGTCTGAATTCATATCAAAACATGCTGTTATCATTTTGTGGCTATTCCCTTTTGTTTTGCTTCTTTGCTAATGTGGAAATATATTTATATGATAGCACATGTGTAACCTTTATCTGATTGTTTTCTATCTTTGGGAATAGAGTGGAGTGGCAGTGTTGGTGAAAGAAAAATTTACAACTCAAAATCTTATAAAATGAATGTTGATAATTTTCTTTACATGTAATTGATGGAAATAAAGTATTATTTACAAAGAAAAATAGAATTATTTTTCTTTTCATTCCATTGAATTTTCACTCTGAGGATGCCAGAGTGCCCATGTCCATTTCTTTGACACATGCAGTTGTTTAAATGTTGACTTCTACATTAGTATGCAAACTTTTTCTGGGAAGAGACCTTCATTTTCCTTTTGTTTGTAAACCCAGTTCGTAGCACAGTTTCTAGTATGTAGTTCATTGTTAATTAATACTTTTTTATGATGGTTTTGAAGATGATGATGATAATGCTGATTAGAGGGAGGGTAATTGTGGTGGTATACCTAATAAAGATGATGGATTTATTGTGATAAACTTTCTAAATTCATGTCTCTTTCCAAAGGTTGTACTCAGTTTGCATAAAATTATAACATCTGATATAAACTGAGTCATTCAGAGAAGAAGACCTATAATAATGATGATGATTATCATAATAATAACCATTATCACTAACTGATATACTTTTCAAGTTACTTCATTTTTATCTGCCTCAGTTTCCTCATCTGTGCAATAGAAATAAAAATAACACATCTTCCAGGGTTATTGGGAGGATAAAATGGACTAATATTTATAAAATACTTTGCAAATCTCCAAGTATTATGTAAAAACTAGTTGTTGTTATATTAAGTATCATCATTAGTAATTTCACTTTTGTTGTCATCTCATTCTCAACTTTTGATAGAAAAATTCTAGTTCAACTCAGATAGAAAAACTCTTATGACAAATTGTCTTCCTGCACTTATCCTTTTATATTCACTGTTATATGTACAAATGCAAAGGTAGACAAAATGCTCGCTTTTGTACCTAATTAAACAAAACATGCTAGTATGTGAGCTCATTCTCTTCAAATTATTTGAACCTATTTCCTACTTAACTCTAAGAACAAATAGAGAAATAGGAATGATATTTGTACCATAATAATCCACACAATTTTGATCTCCATGACAAATACTGTACTTTGAAAACTGTTTTTTTTTCTTTGAGGTTATGTGGTCTAACAACGTTTTCAAATTTTATGGATCAGATTCATGTATGAGAAATTGAAGACAAAATTTCTATGTTTTGCTATAATCGCGTACAGTACATTGCTGGAGCTGTCCTTGATATTTTGGGATATTTCTATACCTGTACAATGAGGATATATCTTTTGTCAGTATATGATAAACCATGACCCTCTGATACCTAATTCTATCCATCACATTATGTCTTCCTAAGCATTCAGTAGGCTGTATATTTTTGTAACCTATGGAATATTTTTCGTAGTCTTTATCATTGAATCTCATAAATTGCATTGATTATACTATTTTCAGGCTTCTTAAAATCAATTGTTTCTGGTGATTATAGCCCCATCCTGAATTCTCTCATAAACTCCTTTATATCAATAAACATAACATATATAAGGTCACAAATATCACATATACACGTCTCTATACACATACATATGGAATGTCAATTACACAATTACTATGGTGACGGCATAGCTTACCGAGAGCAGCAAGTCTTATGCCTGACCAGCAGGCTGCTTGTCCTCCTGTGGAGCTCGCGAGTAAAAGAATGAGGCAGGAGAGCGGGTCATGAAGCAACTCCGATTTATTCAAGCAAGCACTCTAATTATATAGGCTCTGCCAGCCAGCCCAGTGAACCATGGTAACACACACAAACAAACCCGAAGCTATAGTAATGAACACAAGCTGGAACTATAGTGACAAAAACAAACCAGGGGTGGGGCCGCCCCTTCCAGTGCCATCTTGTTCACCTTTCCCTGCACCGGACTCAGTTTACCTGATGTCCATCAGTGTGGCATCCCAGATGGTGTGGCAGTCAGCGCCCCTTACACACAATCGCATCCATAGATGTGTGTGTATATGTGTGTGTAGTGTAGTATGGTATATTTTTCTTAGGCATCCCCTAGGTTTCATTCTCACAGTTAGGTCACTTGGAGTTCATTTAATAATTCCAATGGTATACAACTATTTGAAGTCTTTAATATTTGCCAGTAACATATCTTCTTATTCCAGAGGGATATGTGTAGGTATCAGACATGTTCTTAATATACTTTAGGAATTAGGAATTAACTTCTGCCTCATGGCAAGAAAAGAGGTATATGTGTGTATGTGTGTATACATACATATATGTGTGCACGTGTGTTTGTGTGTATGGTATGGTTTAGGATCATAATTCACCTGTTTTCTCAATACTGTGAAGGGTTTTGTGGTGACAGTACTTTCTACATCTGTTATTGCTCCCATGGCTGAAATGCTTGCTGTTGTTGCTGCTGCCTATCTCTGTGTTTTAGATGCTCAGGACCTGCCATAGCTAATTCATTACTGGCTTAACCTTCAGTAATCTGGGCTCACTTTCATGATATAATGAAGACTAATACTCGAATTTTAGTGGAGGTTTGGAGGCTTTTTGAATGACAGTTGAGAAACTTATTACATTTAAATTATAATTACTATTTTGTTTTTTTCCTAATTACATATTAAAACAATTTTAACATTAATAAAAAAATTGAGTTCCAAATTCTTTCCCTTCTTTCTTCCCAATCCCCCATTCTTGAGAAGTCAAACAGCTTGATATAGGTTATTCATGTGCAGTAAGGAAAAACATATTTCCATATTCATCATGTTTAGAGAGAAAACACAGTCAAGAACAAGAAAAATAAAAAAAATAAAGAAAAAGTACACTTCAGTCTGTAGTCAGGCTCCAGTAGTTCTTTATACAGGGATAAATAGCATTTTTCATAAGTCCTTTAGTACTGTCTTGAATCATTGTATTGCTGAGAACAGCTAAGTCATTCAAAGTAGATCATAATAATATATTGCTGTTACTGTGTACAGTCTCCTGGTTCTACTCATATCAATTGGTGTTAGTTCATGTAAATCTTTCTAAATTTTCATATATAATAACTTGTTTAGCGTTTCCATTATGGAGAAGACCAAAATTTTCAACTCTTTGCCAACATTAAAAGAGCTGTTATAGATTTTTTTCTACTTATAAGTCCTTTCTAATTTTAATTTTATTTTCTTATCTCTTTGATATACAGACCTGGTAGTGGTATTTTTTGGTCAAAGGTATGCATGGTTTCATTGTCCTTTGGGCATAGTTCGGAATTATTCTATAGAACAGTTGAATCAGTATACAACTTTACCAAGAGTACATTGGTGTCACAAATTTCCCAGATACGTTAGAACATTTGTTATTTTCCTGTTCTGTCATTTTAGCCAATTCAATCGATGTTGGGTGGTAGATCAGAGTTGTTTTAATATGCATTTCTTCAATGAATAATAATTTAGAATTTTTTCATATGATTATAGATATCTTTTATTACTTTTTCTTAAAATTGCCTCTGCATATCCTTTGAACATTGATCAACTGAGGAAGGGATCTTACTTTTATCAGCTTGATTCAGTTCTCTGTCTGCTGGAGAAATAAAGTCTTTACCAGAGAAATTTGCCATATTTTTTTCACAATTATGATTGCTCTATGTTTCCCTCCATCCTACTCCCCACCACACATGTTCATCCTACTCTACCTCTTTCCTGCCTCTCATCAAAAGTGTTTTGCTTCCAGCTTTTATGTATTCAGTCTGCCTTCCCTTCTATCATCTTCTGCCTTGTCTTATCCCCTCCCCTGCTACTTTCCCATAGGGTGAGATAATTGTCTATATGCAATTGTGTGTTGTGTATGTGACTCTCTGTGATTCTTTGAGTCAGTTCTGAAGAGATTAAGATTCAAGCATGCCCTTCTATCTTCCCCATAATTCCCTAACTGTAAAAGTTCTTTATTTCCTCTTCTACATGAGATCATTCATAACACTATACCTCTCCTATTCATTTTTTCAAAGTGCATTCCTCTTTCTCAAATATTTTGCATTCTTTCATAGTAATTCAATCATATTTAACTCACAACCGTGCCTTCTTTCTATATAAACTCCCTCTAACTTCCCTAGTAAGGAGATAGTATTTAGAAGTTGCAAGTATCATTTTCCCCATTTAGGAATGTAAAGAGTTTACCCTTATCAAATCCTTATGATTTTTCTATCCTGGTTCCTTTTTGATACTTCTCTATTTTTAAAAATATACTATTATTTTTGTTATTATCATCACTATTATTTTCTTGTTTAGTATTTTATTTTTCCCCAGTGACATGGAAAAGCAGTTTTAACATTTGATCTTAAAACTCTGAGTCCCTGATTTTAAATTCAACTGAGAAATAAGATACACAGGCAATGGAGTATGGAAATCTATTTTGCCCTACAGGAAAATGGAAGGGAAGAGAATAAGAGAAGGAGGGAGGTGATAGAAGAGAGCACATATTGGGAGAAGAGGTAATCAGAATGTGTGCTGTGTTGGGTGGAGGGAGAGCATAGATGGGAATAAAATTTGAAACTCAAAATCTTATGGAAGTAAATCTTGATAACTTAAAATAAATTAATTTTAAAAAGAGCAAAGCTATTCTATTTGACAGAATCAGCTTATTATCTATGATCTTCATCACTAGTATTTCTAAAGGAAGGAAGCATGTTATCAATATCAGTCCTTTGGAACTAATATTTGTCATCAAATTTACTCTGAAATTAAAACAAAACTAAACAAATCAAAGACATCTTTGAGTTAAAAATTCTCTCTATTCTACCCTCCATACCTGTCCCTCCCTCCCTATTGAGAAGGCAAGCCATTCCATATAGACTACACATGTATAGTTCAGCAAAACTTTTCCATAATAGTGACATTTCTAAAGAAAACACAAACAAAAACAGGAAATAAAGTTTTAAAAAGTTTGTTTCAATTTGAATTGAGGTAAAATCATTTCTTTTCTGTGGGGATGGAGAGCATTTTTCATAATAACTTCTTTTTCAGAGTTGTCTTGGATCATTGTATTGCTCAGAATAACTAAGTCATGAACAGATCATCATCTTAAAACATTACTATTACTTTGTACACATGCAGTTCACTTTGGATCAACAAAGTAAGTCTTTACAGGTTTTTCTGAGGGTATCCTGCTCATCACTTCTAAGAGCACAGTAGTATTTCTTAATAATCACAAACCACAATTTGTTCACCCTTCCCTAATTTATGGGCATCCCACAGTTTCCAATTCGTTGACACCAACAAATAGCTGTGGTAAATATTTTTGTACATATACATACTCTTCCTTCGTGTGTCATTTTATTTTCACTTTCGGGGGATGTAAACGTGGTAGTGGTATTGGTAGGTACAAAAGTGTGAATGATTTCATAGCCCTTTGAGGTGGCATCAGGTCACAACTCCACCAACAGTACATTAAAGTTTCATTTTTTCCTACATCCCCTCCAACATTTGCCATTTTCCTTTTCTGTCCTGTTAGCCAATCTAGTAGGTATGAGGTAATACCTCAGAATTGTTATAATGTATATTTCTTGAAGTTAGAGTATTTTTCCATATTTCGATAGATGTCTATGATTACTTCATCTGAAAACTGTTCATATCTTTTGATCATTTATCAATTGGAGAATAGCTCTTTTTTTATAAAATTAACTCAGTTCTCTGTATGTTTCAGAAATGAGGGCTTTCTCAGAAAACATCGATTTAATATTTTTTTCAAGGATTCTATTTATAACTATATTTCTCTCCGTCCTACTTCTCCCTATTTATCCTCCTTTCACTCTCCTTTCACCCTGTCCCTCCTCAAGAGTATCCTGCTTCTGAATGTCCTCTTCCCCAATCTGCCCTCCCTTCCATCACAACCCCCCCCCCCCCTTTACTTCCCCCTGTCCCCTACTACTTTCCTGTAAGGTAAGAAAGATTTCTTTACCCAATTGAGTGTGTATGAAATTTCCTTGTTGACCAAATTTTGATGATACTAAGGTTCACCCCCCTCTTCTGCTCTGCTGTAAAATATTTCTCCTGCCTCTTTTATGTGAGATAATGTACCCCATTCAACCTCTCCCTTCACGTAATACATTATTCTATAATGCCTTAATTTTTTTGAAATTATTCCTTCATATTCAACTCACACTTACCTTCTATCTACCCTATTAATGAAAAAGTTCTTCTAAGATACAAGTACCATTTTCCCATATAGGAATGTAAACAGGTTAAATTTATTTAGTCATTTTTGATTTCCCTTTCCTGTTTACCGTTTTATGTTTTTCTGGAGTCTTATATTTGAAAGACAAATTTTCTATTCAGCTCTGTTCTTTTCTTCAGGAATGCCTGAAAGTCCTGTATTTCATTCAATATCCATTTTTTGCCCTAAAGAATTATACTCATTTTACTGGGTACGTGACTCTTGGTTGTGATTTTAGCTCCTTTGCCCTCCAGAATATCATATTCTAACCCATCCAATCCTTTAATTTAGAAACTTCTAAATCTTGTGTTATCCTGGCTGTGGTTCCACGATACTTGACTTGTTTCTTTCTGCTTGCTTGAAATATTTTCTCCTTAACCTGGGAACTTTGGAGTTTGCCTATAGTATTCCTGGCAGTGTTGTTTTGGGATCTTTTTTACAAAGTGATTGACAGATTCTTTCAATGACCATTTTACTTCCCTGTTTTAGAATATCAGGATAATTTTCCTTGATAATTTTTTTTGAAAGATGATATCTAGGCTCGTGTTTTTTTTTTTTTTATCATGCCTTTCAAGTAGTCCTGAAATTTTGAAATTATCTCTCCTTATCTCTTTTCTAGACCAATCGTTTTTTCCAATGAGGCATTTCACGTTGTCTTCAAATTTTTTTCCATTCTCTCTTAATTCTCACTACTGTAATAGATTTTTTGCACCTCGCCATGTCATATCATTTATCCTATTCTTCCTCCTCCTTTTCTCCCAGTACAAATTTTACCCACTTTTTTCCCCATCACATTAAAGTGAACTTATACCCATACCTTCTGTCTACGTATACTCCTTTAGCTTCCCTAATAGAGATATAATTGTCAATAGTTGTTTCAATGATCTTCCCTTGCAAGGATGAAAATAGATTGATATTGTTAAATACCTTGTTTATTTTTTCCTGTTAATTTTTCCTGTATTTGAAGATCAAATGATCCATTCATCTCTGGTCTTTCATCAGGAAAGTTTGAAACTCCCCAATTTCATTGAATATCCACCTATTCCTCTGAAAAATTATTCTCAGTTTTTCTGGGTAGTGGATCCTTGGTTATAATACAAGTTTCTTTGATTTCCAGAATATCATAATCCAAGGCCTCTGATTTTTTAACTAATTTATTTCTTTTTAGATTTCAACTTTCACTTCCATATGATTTTGACTTTTTAAATTTTCTCCCCCTTCCTTTCCTTTCCCCTCCCCAAGACTGCACACAGTGTGATATAGGATCTACATATACATTCACATTAAACGTATTTTCACATTAGTACTTTTGTGAAGAAGAATTAAGGTCAATGGTAAGAACCATGCAAAATAATAAGAAAAAAAAAAGGTAAAAAGAGAGGAAAACGTGCGCTTTCATCTGCATTCAGACTCCAAAGTTCTTTATCTACATGTGGTTAGCATTTTCCTTCATGAGTCTGTTCAAGTTGTCTTAGATCCTTGCATTGCTGAGAAGCCCTAAATCTATCAAAGTTAGTCATCACACAATTTGGTTGTTACTGGGTATAGTGTTCTCCTGGTTCTCCTCACTTCACTTAGCATCAGTTCATATAAATCCTTCCAGATTTTTCTGAAATTTTCCTGCTCATCATTTCTTATAGGACAATAGTATTCCATTACATTCATATACCATAAGCTGTTCAGGCATTCCCCAATTAATCCCCTCAATTTCCAATTCTTGTCCACTACAAAAAAGAGCTGCTGTGAATATTTTGGTTTATGTGGCCCTTTTCCCATTTTTATGATCTTTTTGGAATACAGATCTAGAAGTGGTATTGAAGAGTCAAAGCGTATGCACAGCATTATAGCCCTTTGAAAGTAGTCCCAAATTAATCACCACAATGATTGGATGAGTTCACAACTCCACCAAGAATGCATTATTGTTCTAATTATCCCAGATCTTCTCCAATATTTATGATTTTTCCTTTTTTGTCATGTTAGCCAGTCTGATAGTTGTGATAATGTACATCAGAGTTGTTTTGACTTGTATTTCTGTAATCAATAGCGTCCAATACTTTAATATAAAAGGTGTTGAGTTCTGTGAATTCCTAAATTTGGCTCCTTATTTTTGGAATTATTTCTGGTTGTTTGCAGTATTTTCTCCTTAATCTGATAACTCTCCATTTTGACTACAATATTCCTTGGAATTTTAATTTTGGGATCTTTTTCAGATGATCAGTGGATTTTTAATGACTATTTTACCCTCTGATTCTTAGATCTCGGACAGTTTTCCTTGACAATTCTTTGAAAGATGTCCAGGTCCCTTTTTGGATCAAAGCTTTCAAGTCATCTATTAATTCTTAAATTATCTATCCCAGTTTGTTAAACTTAAAATGATTCTCTAAAATCATTCTAATAAAAGAACAAAAATTAGAAAAAAGTATATTAATATAAAATGACATCTGGAATATGGTTCCAATATTTTATCTGTTCTTGTTGGTACACTTCTTGCTATATACCTTCAGACTATTTTTCAAAAGAACATTTTATTTGTTTTCCCTATGGCTTCACTTAGCATTCCTGTGTCTTTTAAAAACAAAAAAGAATTCTTCATTTTTATTGTTATTTCCTAGCATTAATTAGTATCCTTGTAGGCACAAACAGGTATTTGTGACAATGTTTAGTACCCAATAACAGTTTAATAAATTATTATTAGGCAATGAGAATAACTTTCCAAGTTTGTATTCTTACTTTCATTGGTAAAATTATCTCTCTTTCTTCTCCATCCTTCTCTCTTCCCCCTCTCCCTCCTTCCCTACCATTCTTTCTATCTTTATCTCTATTTTTGTCTGTCTCTCTCTGTATGTATAATATTTAGCTGGAAGGATTATGAACCAGATAGGAAAGAATAGAATGATTTTTATTGGTTCTCATTTATATGAGATGAGGGATAAGAAAGTTAGAATGAGTTTAGAGGATACAGTGTGAATAGTTTATTTAAAAAAGTTTTAGCATTAATAATGTAGTTTATTCTGTTTACAATGGAAAAATGTTACTGACATAAAGTATGAAAGTCATGGATCAGATCTCACCTATAAACCTGGAGTTCTAGAAAACTATATATTGATCATGTAATTTTATTCCTGAATAAAACAATCATGCATGCTATATAATCTTGCAAGTATATTCTACCATAATAATTCTTTAAAGAAATGAGTTATTCTGTAAAATAATGATTCTTTCATTTCTAATCACTTTGGCACTTCTTATAACATTAATTAAAATGAACTCATTTGGATTAACATTTTAATCCGATGTCAGTTAACTTCACCACTGTTTAATAATGTTGCAAAAATTTGTAAAATCATTTCAAAGGGAGCCATATTCTAAATCAAGACTAATAAAATAGACTTTACTGTTATCAAATGTTTTCTTTTACTTCATAACAAAAGAGAATTTATTTTAAAATGGAACTTATAAATAAAATAATTCACAGAAAATTAGAGCTTATTATATTGCCATTTCTCCTTTTCCATGTTCATTCTATTATCAATTATCTGTAACAGTAGAGCCTAGAAAGGTGGTAGATAATATAAAACAATAACTTACATTAATTTATGTATGGCTCACCACATATTTTTCTGTTCACAGGGCAAATAAAGTGGTTTTCTGGATTAAATATTTTAACGTGAATTTATTAATACTTATTTTTTAAATTTTCGTAGCTTTATTTTCTGGAAATACATGATACAAAAATAGCAGATTTAACTGAGATGGAATGATTTGGTGAGATCCAGAAATCACTCATATTATTAACAAGACAAGTCTTAAGACAAATGTGGCATATTTAGGCTACACAATGAAATGCAAAGCAGAAATACATTTGACAGGAATGAAATTTTTAAGTTAGTGACAAATGTGGGTTTAGAAATAATGCACATGTTCATATCATGAAGTAGAGAGCAAATTCAGGCAACTATTTTTAATATATGAACGCATTTATGTGACAATGTCTAACATTTTCATATGAACCATAAAGTGTTATGCCTAAGGATATGTCCACTCCATGAGGGTCCTATGCAAGATATTCATGCCTTTGATAGGGGTAGAAGCAGGTGACTTTCTGCGATGCTTTCTAACTTTAAATTCTATAGAATGGTTTTCTGATGTGAAAAGCAAAGTACTAGCTTTATAGGTGACTATCTTGCATAGATTCTTGAGTCTTTCAAAAGCTGCCTCTTCTTTAAACTTATTGCTGCTGTAAGGACTCTTTAACGTATATATAAAATTTGAATTTGACTACAGACTTAGCGTGCTTTTTTTGCTGCATGCTAAGAATGAGAATGCTTTATAAAAATCATTTTATTTTCATAAGATTACTCAGAGTTCATTATTTTAAGAACGTGATTGACTATTTTTTTGTTATGCCCACCCCTACTTTATCATGAGTGATATTATCATTCATTCTCAACACCTTATCAAATCTGATAGAACTATTCATCAAATCCATGGCACAAACTTCTCAGAGCCTTAATTATTTAACAGTTAATATCATATAAACCAAATTCACTTTGAGAAGACTAAAACAACCTTTCTTTCTATAAAAATATCAAGTAAAATCATTGTTGATAGAATAATTCTGCACTAACCCTTGTTCTATTTTAGGTGTAACTGTTTTATTTTCATATGTCTCAAAGGGTTTAAAGCTTCTTGAAATAGAATACCCTATTATTCTACAAGAAGCTTGCAACAGTCATGTATATGTTCATATGTTTTTGCTGTCTTAATAAATTCAAAGCTTGGACTACGATTCAGTAAAAAAGCAAGCAAACAAACCAAAAAATCCCTCAAATATTGGCTTTGGAGTCACATAACCTAAGTGTAAAGTTGACCTGCATTACTTTTTACCTATATTATCTGAGAAAAGTTAGTTCTCCTCTCATAAGCTCACTTTCCTCACTTTTAAAAATGAGATCCTAGGACTAGATAATCTTTAAAATTTCCTTCAGCTCAGCACAGCCCAACACCTCCCCTCTGTAGCAGGGCCAAACAGGAAAGCCCTAGGGCAATCTGAGGCAGTGGCAGCACAGTGGAATCTCGAGCAAAAAAGTCCAGGATGGTATTCCAGTGGAAATGAAGGAGTGAGAGCCATGGAGTCCCAGGTATATGTAGCAGCTGCTCCTGAGACTATCAGCACGCAATTTAAATGCTTGTAAATCATCAACTTGAACTCCTAGGAGCAAAAATGGCAGTGATCAGTAAATACTCTTTCCCCCTCCCCTTGTTGAACTTGAGGGAAGCATAAAATATTCCCCCAGGAAAATCCTGGAACAATGGGATCATCAGAGGGGCAAACAGTCTCGTAGCACACGAGGCTAGGAACATCACTAAGGAGTATTTCTCTAAAGTACCACAGCTGTCCCAGACAGCCCTACCTCAGAGAACCAGAAGCAAATCCAGACCTCCAGGGTGATAGAGAACCACAACCACCAACATCAGAACCCCAGATATGCCACAGCACTCCAAGGGAAACTGGAAGACAGTAGGGCAGCCAGGATCACCAACTGCTGAGCTTGCCTATGTTTTAGCTCAGCTGAGGAATTCTAACCCATCCTCCACACTTAACAAGCTAGTTCCAGGGCTAATCCTCAGGAAACACGAAAAGAAATATTTTACCTGGCCTCTGCTTTCTCACATCAATCAGCACAGCACCAGGTTCTTTAGCTTCAAGCTGAAAGAACCAGAAGCTACAATACACAAAGCATCATCATCATGAGTAGGAAGCAAAGCAGGAAGGAAAACTACATAGGATCTTTCTATGAGAACAAGAATCAAAACAAGAACACCAAAGAGGTCATTGTTGAGACAGTACTCCCATCTGAAACTTCAGAAGGGACTATGGACTGGTCAAATGCACAAAGAGCGTTCTTGGAAGAGCTGAAGAAGGAAGTAGAACAAAAACTGGCCAATGATTTTAAAAATATGAAAAAAAATTCACTGAAGAGAACAACAGCTCTTTAAAAAGGAAAATTGAACAAATGGGAAGGGAAGCACAAAACCTAAGTGGGAAAATTGGACAAATTGAAAAGAAAGTACAAAACTAAATGGAGTCATAGAAACAACCAACAACTTCATTCAAGAGAATGAAAACAATGAGGCAACCTACCAAAACTTATGTATACTGCAAAAGCATTTCTTAGGGGAAGCTTTATATCTTTGAATGCCTACAGGAGTAAAATAGGGAAAGATAACATCAATAAAATGTGCATGCATCTGAAAAAGCTCAAAAAGAACAAATGTAAAATCCCCTGGTAAATACCAAACAAGAAATACTGAAAAAGAGAGGAGAGACTAATAAAAATGAAATCAAGAAAACTATTGAACTCATAAATAAAGCTGAGAGTTGGTTTTATGAAAAAAACAACAAAATTGATAAAACTGTGGTCGATTTAATTTAAAAAATGAAAGAAGAAAAACTGAATGCCAATATTAAAATAGGAGTGGTGAACTCACCTCCAATGAGGAATTTATTTAAAAAAAATAGAAATTATTTTGCCCAAATTTATGCCCATAAATTCTAAAATCTAAATGACATGAATGATTATTTTAAAAAAGTTTAAATTGCCCAGATTAACAGAAGAAGAAGTTGAATACTTAAGCCACACCATTTCAGAACAACAATTTGAAAAAGCCATCAATGAACTCCCTAGGAAAAATCTATAGGGCCAGATGGATTTACAAGTGAATTCTATCAAACATTTCAAAAACAGTTAATTCCAATACTATATGGAATATTGAGGAAAATTTGGAAGGAGTCGTCCCAAATTCTTTTTATTATACAAATATGGTTTTGACACTTAAACCAAGAAGAACCAAAATCAAGAAAGAATATTATTGACCAATTTCTGTAATGAATGTAGATGCAAAAAATTTAAATAAGATTTTAGCCAAAAGAATACAGCAACTTTCCATGAGAATAATTCGTTATGATCAGGTCGGATTCATACCGGAAAGGCAGGGCTGGTTCAATGTTATGAAAACTATTTGCATTCTTAATCATATAAACAACAAACCTACAGAAACCACACCATTATCTCAAAAGATGCAGAAAAAGCCTCTGACAAAATACAACATGCATTCCTATTTTAAAATACTGGACAGAATAGGAATAAATGAAAAATTTCATAAAATAATAAACAGCATCTACCTAAAACCTTCAGCAAGCATTATATGCAATGATAAGCTAGATGCATTTCCAATACCATCAGGAGGGAAAAAAGGATGTCCATTATCACCACTGTAATTCAATATGGTAATAGAAATGTTTGATGTATCAATTAGAGAAGATAAAGAAATCGAAGAAATTACAATAAGCAAAGAAGAAACTAAGTTATCATTCTTTGCAGATGATATGATAATACACTTAGACAATCTCAGAGATTCGAGAAAAAAAACTACTTGAAATAAGAAACAAGTTTGGCATAGTTTCAGGTTACAAAATAAACTCACACAAATCTTCTACTTTTCTTAATATAAGTAACAAAGCCAAACAGAAAGAGAAATCTCATTTAAAGCTAAGGTATTCACTGTAAAATATTTGAGAATCCACCTGCCAAAACAAATTCAGGGACTATATGAACACAATTGCAAGATACTTTTCGCACATATTAAGTCAGATCTAAGTAAATGAAAAAAAAAAAAAAAGAAAAACATCAGCTGCTCATGGCCAGTCTGAGTAAATATAATAAAATGACAATTCTACTTAAATTTATTTACTTATTTATTGCCATACCAATCAAACTACTTGATAATTATTTTGTAGAGCTGGAAAAATAAAATCAAAATTCTTCTGTAAGAACAAAAGCCCAGAATATAAAGGGATCTAATGAAAAGAAATGTTAGGGAAGATGATCTACCTCTACCAGATCTCAGATTGTAATATTAAGCAGCAATTATCAAAACCACTTTGTAATGGTTAAGAAACAGAAGGGTAGACAAGTGGAATAATCCGGGTATTCAAGACACAGTAATCAATCAATATAGCAATCTACTGTTTGATAAACCCAAGGACCCCAGCTTCTGGGATAAGAACTCACTGTTTGACAAATATTGCTGGGGAAACTGGATAACAGTGTGGCTAAAATAAGGCATAGACCAATGCCTGATACTGTAGACAAGAATAAAGTCCAAATGGGTCCATGATCTAGGTATAAAGATTGATAGTATAAAAACATTGATGAAGGAAGGAATAATGTATTTATTAGATTTATGGAGGAGGGAAGAATTTTTTACTAAACACCAGATATAAAGCATTATGAAGTACAAAGTGGATAGTATTGATTACATTAAGCTGAAAAATTTTTGCGCAACCAAACCCAATACAAACAAGTTTAGGAGGGAAGCAGAAAACTGAGAAGCAATTTTTTGCGACTAGTGTCTGTGATAAAGTCCTCATTGCTAAAATATATAAAGAACTGTGTCAAATGTACAAGAATACAATACATTCCCCAATTTATAAATGGTCAAGGGATATGAACAGGTAGTTTTCAGAGGAATACATTAAAGATTTTTAAAGACATATGACAAAATGCTCTAAATCACTATTGATTAGAGAGATGCAAATCAAAACAACTCTGAGACACCACATCACACCTATCAGATTGACTAACATAACAAAACAGGGAGATGATAAATGCTGGAGAAGATATGTGAGAATTGGAATAGTAATTCATTGTTGGTGGAACTGTAAGCTGATTCAACCACTCTGGAGAGCAATTTGGAACTATGCCCAAAGGGTTACAAAAATGTACGTACCCTTTGACTCAGCAACACTGCTTCTAGATCTGTATCCTTAAGAGATTCTAAAAATGAGAAAGGGTCCCATATGTACACAAATATGTATAGCAGCTGTCTTTGTGGTGTCCGAAAACTGGAAATCACGGGGATGTCCATCAACTGGGGAATGGGTGAAACTGTTTTGGTGTATGAATGTAATGGAATACTATTTTGTTATGAGAAACGATGAATGGGAAGACTTCAGAGAAGTCTGGTAAGAATTATATGATCTGATGTTGAGTGAAAAGGTAGAATCTGGAGAACTTTGTACACAGCAACAACTACAATGTGGGAGGGACTTTTCTGGTAGACTTACTATTTCATTGAGATGCATGGACTTAAAAAATTTCCAATGGAATCTTGAGGAAAAAACACGTTCCACATCCAGAGAAAGAACCATGAAACTGGATCACAGACAGATACAACATATTTTGTCTTGTATTTTGTTACATTTTGTTTTGTGTTATGGTTTCCTCCATTCATTTTAATTCTTTTATGCAACATGCAGTTGATAGGAATTTGGGTGTTGAATCCATTGTACACTATCTCGGGGAGGGAATTTGGAGGGAGGAAGGAATAAGGGGGAGGGAGTAGAAAAGAAAACTAAAATATATGGAAATGATTGTTGAACACTGAAAACAAATAAAATAATTCATTTTTTAAAAAGTTAAATGAAGAAAACAATTTGATAAAAATTAGAACTGGGCAAGTAAAAGCTTGTCTCTGTGAGATCAAGAATCAGTCAAACAGAATCTACAAAATGAAAGGATAGAAGAAAATATAAAATTTATAAATGGAAAAACAACTGACCTGGAAAAAACATCAAGGGGAGAAAATCTAAGGATTTTTGGTCTAACAGAAAGCCATGATGAGAAAAAGAGCCTGAACATTATCTTCAACATATCATCCAGGAAAACTGCCCAGAAATTCTAGATCTAGAGAGCAAAATAGTCATCACATGAATCCACTATTCACCGCCTGAAAGGGATCCCAAAATAAAAACACCAAGGGATATCTTTGACAAATTCCAGAACTATCAAGTGAAGGATAAAATACTGTAGGCAACCAGAAAGAAAAATTCAGAGCCGAGGAGTTATAGTCAGGATCACAGAGGTCCTTGCTGGTTCTACCTTAAAAGACTGACAGTATTGGAATATGGTATTCTATACGGAAAAGGATCTTGGACTCCACCCAAGGATCAATTACCCTCAAAGTTCAGCATAATACTTAATGCAAGAAGATGGACAATCAGTGGAATAAGGGATTTCCAGATCATCCTGATGAAAAGTCAGAGCTCAATAGAAAATTCAATTTTCAAACACAAGTCTCAAGGTTGGCATAAAAAGATAAACGGGGGGAAAAGCTTGTTATAAATTTGTATCTAGGTTTCCCTTTCCACCTCAAAATTATCACTTTTGCATTTTACTTCTATCTGTTAAAAATAAAAAAAATGACTTGACTGCCTTTAGGGACTGTAAGAATAATAAGGAATTTGAAAGACTGGCATTAAATATGTTAAAAGGAAGGTTATCAAATCACCACTCCTACCCTTTCTAGACTTCACCAGGAAACAAATATCCCAGTTATCTTTCTCTTTTGCAATGTGGCTTTCATATAGAGTAGGAAGGAAAGACCAAAGTGGAGTATATATTACTTTCCATATTTCAGCAATGATTCAATTATGTGCCTCTCCATGTTTTAGAAACCATAGTTTTGTATACTAGAGGATGAAGCAAGAAACTCACAGGGATCAATAAAATGAATTTGAAATCATAGGTTCTTACAATGTTCTAAAGTTTGGTGTATTCCAAATGTTATATACATACATACATATATAAATATATATATATATATTCACACACACATATATATACATACATACATGCATACATATATACATATATGTAAACAAATATTTTCATTCTAAGGTCATATAAAGAGCTGTTCAAATACTACAATGACATAAAATGTCAAGTTTGGAGAAGTCTTCAAAACTTGTAGGTATCATGTACTCTTTTTTTTCTTACGGGAAAAGTACATTTGGAAACTCCTAACTTTAAGTTTAAGCAAGGGGCTCAACCCAAGCCATCTATCCCTTCCTTCCATGTATGCAATAACCATACAATAAACTTCTGTATTGGGGGTGAACAGTCAAAATAGACATTAGTTTGCATAATGGCAGAGCATAATTATCATAACATACACACTTCCTTTAAGAACTTACTTGTAGGAATAGCAATGATTTCAATAATATGATAGAACTTTGAAAGTTAGCACAATTTCTAAAAATTGAATATCATTTATATATTTTTAAAAAACATTCTTCCATTAATATTAATTGTTGAATGGTCAAAACAACACTGAAGTAAGTACTACAAGTAACATTATCCACTTTACAAATGAGGAAACTGTGGCTCAGGTTAAGTTATATGGTGAGGGTCATTCAGTTAGTGGATGGTGGAGAACAGACTGAAACCTAGAGTTTCAGATTCTGATTCTAGACTTCTGGCCATCATAGGACAAACTGCGTTTCTTTAATGGCCATTTTATATGTGTGGTGATACCCCAAATTGTGTGTGTGATTGTGAAGGAGATAAGCATAGAATTTTCCCCATTTTCAAGGAGATAAATTTATTTAGGATTTCTTTGGTCCTCTTTGTCATACTTCCTTTCCCCATGAAATTCATCATTGTGAAATTTCATTATCATGTAAGATGGAATCATTCAGCTTCACTTGAAATTCTTGGAAATCTGTAACTCACTGTAACTCATGGCATCGTGTTACATTTTTAGACAATTCTAAGTGTTATAAAGGTCTGTCTTATATTCAGTTTAAATGCTATGACTTCCTATGACTTTTATGTACTTATTTTTCTTCTGCTACCAGCCAATCCTTTAATTAATTGAAGATAAAATTACTCTGTTTTTTTAAGTGAAACAACCAAATTTCCTTCAAATAAAATTTGTATGATATATTTTCAATTACACTGTTAACTTGTTGTATTTACAGCATCTTCATTTTTCAATCTCTCTCCCCTTTCTACCATCAACAGAGATATCCTTAATAATAAATAATTCAAAAAATAAAAATAAAAATGTTAAGCTAAAATAATAGGCATTAATGAAGTCCCTCAATACACGTGTTCTGCCTCCATAATCATTTACTTCTGAAAAAAGGTGAGAAACTTTTTTTCTTTTCATTGATTCCTCTGCAAGAAATGCTTTCATCAAAATTACAAAATATTCATTTTTTATGATGTTGTTGATTTGATTGACTTTGCTAGTTATTATCTATATATGTGTTTTTTTCTAATTTTTTTTTACTTCATTTGGTATGAATGAAAGTCTTCCAATGACTCCTTTAATTCTTCATATCCGTTATTCAAAATAGAATAACAATGTTACATTATATTCACCGTATCATAATTATTTAGTCTTTCATCAACTGATGATTTAGCTTATTTTTACTGCTTTACTGCTTTAACATATGTCAGCATAAAGATATCTCTATCTCTACATATATGTACATATATATGTATTTACATCTGTCTCTCTTTCTATATCTATCTATCTATTATCTCTCTAGCTATCTGATCTTTCCTTCTACATACTGGACCTCCTAGAATATGTGAATCTAACGGCGGGATTTATGCATCATTAGTTAAGAATATTTTAATCATTTCTTTAGTATAATTCCTAATAACCTTATAAAATTTTGGTACCTATTCCCCAGTGTTGTATTAGTGTACTTGTGCTTTGACACCTACTATAACCTAGACTCTCGATATATTCACCATTGTGAAAATTTAGGGATATTTGTAATATTTGTCCCTAATATCTGTAACTACTTTGGGACTATTTCTTCACAGTATAATGTCTACAACTGAAAATTATACTATAATTCAAATCATAATAGGTTAAACCATAGTAGAAATCTCTCTGCCCTTTCCTCAAGAAAAACATTTTTCTGTAATATTTTCAGGTATCATGTTAGCTTATTTGGCAACCACATAATACTATCTCATTTTATAAATGAAGTGATCTCAAAATTTGACATTATTTTAATTGAACTTGTGACAATGTATGTTTCTCCTATTCTGGCTTTTAGTAATGATTTGTTTGCTTTTTAACCCATGTGCATTTTTGGTAGAGAGAGTGGTAGTATAAGAGTTAAGATTGAACGAGGGTAAGAAGGTCATAGCGAAGAAACTAACTCTACAAATGGGAACCAGGGATTATTCAGTAGTTTACACAGACACACACACACACACACACACACACACACACAATTCCTTCAGGCTGCTCTTTCCTGTTTATTTTTTCATGTTTATCTTGGTTCTTGCGTTTGAAAGTCAAATTTTCTATTCACCCCTGTTCTTTTCAACAAGCATGTTGCTTGAGGAGGGAGGAGGAGTGAAGATGGCAGAATAGAAAGACGGACCTGTAGAAGCTCCCCTGCATGCCCCATAAAATGCCTGGAAAAAAATGACTGTACGCAAATTCTAGAGCAGAAGCCACAAAACAAAAGAGTGAAAGAGAATTCCAACCCAAGACAGCCTAGAAGACTGACAGGAAAGATCTATGACACCAGATGTGGAGCTTAGCCCAGGGTGGACCATGCACATGCAGGTACAGGACCCAGGACAAGTTTCAGGACGCTGCTGGGAGAAGCAGTTCCCAGACCGTTCAACCCACAAACGCCAAAGAGTGCTTCAAAAATCAGTGAGAAATCTCTTTCACATGGGTGAGAAGGGAAGGCAGTGTGGAACTGCCAGTAACGTTCACTGCAACTATAGAATCCATTTTTGGAGCCTACCATCTAAAGATCCTGGGGGAATTGAAACCCTGATCTGAATCTGAGCCCTGAGAGGTGCTCCTGCATTGAGGAAGGGTGCTTTTGGTGGAGCTGGTGGAGACTTGGGAGAGACAACCCTGAGGGCAGATGCTGGGCAGAACAGAGTGCTTGTGGTTGCTCCCAGAACAGAGTGCAGGCCAGTACAGGAGGAAATTCCTCTCCCTTCATGGCATCACCTTGGAGAAACTGAGAACTTACAGGCCTCCAGAGTATATGCTCTTCTTTATAAAAAAAAAAAATTGCTTATTTAACTTTTAACATTCATTTTCACAAAATTTTGGGCTCCAAATTTTTTCCCCATTTGTCCCCTACCCCTACCCGAAAACACCCAACCATTTTAATTGTCCCTATCACAAATCTGCCCTCTCTTCTATCATCCCTCCCTTCTCTTGTCCCCATCTTCTCTTTTGTCCTGTAGGGCCAGATAACTTTCTATACACCATTGCCTGTATTTCTTATTTCCTAGTAGTAAGAACAGTACTCGACAGTTGTTCCTAAAACTTTGAGTTCCAACTTCTCTTCCTCCCTCCCTCCCCACCCATTCCCTTTGGGAAGGGAAGAAATTCAATATAGGTCATATCTGGGTAGTTTAGCAAATGACTTCCATAATAGTTCTGTTGTGTAAGACTAACTATATTTCCCTCCATCCTATCCTGCCCCCCATTGCTTCTATTGTGTCTTTTGATCCTGTCCCTCCCCAAGAGTGTTGACTTCAAATTGCTCCCTCCTCCCACTGCCCTCCCTTCCATCATCCCCCCCCACCCTACTTATCCCCTTCTCCCCCACTTTCCTGTATTGTAGAATAGGTTTTCATACCAAAATGAGGGTGCATTTTATTCCTTCCTTTAGTCAAATGTGATGAGAATAAACTTCGCATTTTTCTCTCACCTCCCTTCTTTTTTCCTTCCACTAAAAAGCCTTTAGCTTTCCTCTTTTATGAGAGAAAATTTGCCCCATTCCATTTCTCCCTTTCTTCTCCCAATATATTTCTCTCTCACCACTTAATTTCATTTTTTTAAAGATATGATCCCATCCTATTCAATTCACTCTGTCCTCTGTGTGTGTGTGTGTGTGTGTGTGTGTGTGTGTGTGTGTAATCCCACCCAGTACCCAGATACTGAATAGTATCAAGAGTTACAAATATTGTCTTTCCATGTAGGAATGTCAACAGTTCAACTTTTGTAAGTCCCTTATGACTTCTCTTTGTTGTTTACGTTTTCATGCTTCTCTTCATTCTTGTGTTTGAAAATCAAATTTTGTTCTCAGCTCTGGTCTTTTCATGAAGAATGCTTGAAAGTCCTCTATTTCATTGAAAGACCAATTTTTCCCCTGAAGTATTATACTCAGTTTTGCTGGGTAGGTGATTCTTGGTTTTAGTCCTAGTTCCTTTGACTTCTGGAATATCATATTCCATGACCTTCGATCCCTTAATGTAGAAGCTGCTAGATCTTGTGTTATCCTGATTGTATTTCCACAATACTTGAATTGTTTCTTGCTAGCTGCTTGCAATATTTTCTCCTTGACCTGAGAACTCTGGAATTTGGCCACAGTGTTCCTAAGAGTTTCTCTTTTTGGATCTCTTTCAGGTGGTGACCTGTGGATTCCTTGAATACTTATTTTGCCCTCTGGTTCTAGAATCTCAGGGCAGTTTTCCTTGATAATTTCATGAAAGATGATGTTTAGGCTCTTTTTTTCATCATGGCTTTCATGTAGTCCCATAATTTTTAAATTGTCTCTCCTGGATCTATTTTCTAGGTCAGTTGTTTTTCCCATGAGATATTTCACATTATCTTCCATTTTTTCACTCTTTTAGTTTTGTTTTGTGATTTCTTGGTTTCTCATAAAGTCATTGGTCTCCATCTGTTCCATTCTCATTTTGAAAGAACTGTTTTGTTCAGTGAGCTTTTCAACCTCCTTTTCCATTTGGCTAATTCTGCTTTTGAAAGCATTCTTCTCCTCATTGGCTTTTTGAACCTCTTTTGCCAATTGAGTTAGCCTATTTTTTAAGGTGTTATTTTCTTCAGCATTTTTTTGGGTCTCCTTTAGCAAGGTGTGGATCTGCTTCTCATGCTTTTCTTTCATCTCTCTCATTTCTCTTCCCAGTTTTTCCTCCACCTCTCTAACTTGATTTTCAAAATCCTTTTTGGGCTCTTCCATGGCCTGAGCCCATTGAGTGGGCTGGGATACTGAAGCCTTGACTTCTCTGTCTTTCCCTGATGGTAAACATTGTTCTTCCTCATCAGAAAGGAAGGGAGGAAATACCTGTTCACCAAGAAAGTAACCTTCTATAGTCTTATTTTTTTTCCCTTTTCTGGGCATTTTCCCAGCCCGTGACTTGACTTCTGAGCATCCTCTTCACACCCACTTGGCCTCCAGATCTGCCCAGCCAGCTGAGATTCAAATGGTGCTTCCCAGCCAGGGCTTTGGGTGGAGGCAGAGCTGCTATTCAGTGTGAGATCAATTTCAGGTACTCAGGTGGGGGCAGGGCCGCCTCACGGGCTCAGTTCCCTCTAGGGGTTTATGCGGAAACCTTTAGCAATGGATCCCGGGCTCCTGCCTGCTTGGGGATCCCCTGTTCTGCTCCCGCCTCCACTGCTGCCTCCTGAGGGGGCCCGAGCCACGGGGACACCCCACTCCACTGTTGGCCACCCAAAAAGACTCTTTTACCGACCCTTGTCACCTGTGTGTGGAGGGCCCTGTACAGCCACTGGAGATTCCGTACCTGAAGCCAGCTCTGATCTGCTCCTCTTGGTGCCACAGGGCCACAGCAGGGCTGGGATCAGCTCCCGGTCCAGGGCCTGATGGACCTTTTGCGTCAGGTCTCTCTGGAACAGAAATCTCCTCCTCTCCATTGTTCTGTGGCTTCTGCTGCTCCAGAATTTGTTGCTCCAGAATCTTTTTCATAGATATTTTATGGGCTATGGGTTCAGAGCTAGCATATGTGTATCTTTCTACTCCACCATCCTGGCTCCTCCCCCTGAATTCTTTTTTCTTGCTGCCTGTAGTATTTTCTCCTTCTCTTTAGAGTTTCAGAATTTTGCAACAATATGTTTTGTTGTTTTTAGTTTGGGATCCCTTTTGGGAGATGAACAGTGGATTATTTCAATAACTATTTTCCTCTCTGAATCGAGCTCTTGTGGGCAGTTTTCCTTGATGATTTCTTGGAGGACGTTGTCCATGGTCTTTTTTTCATCATATCTTTCTGGTAGGCAAATAATTCTTAAATTTTCTCTCCTGCATCTATTTTCCAGGTCAGTTGTTTTTCCCTTTAGATATTTTACATTTTCTTCTACGTTTTCATTCTTTAGACTTTGTTTGACTAATTACTGATGTCTCATAGAGTCATTAGCTTCTAATTGCCAAATTCTAATTTTTATCTAATTGCTTTGTTCAGATAACTTTTCAATGTCCTTTTCCATCTGTCCAATTATTCCTTTTAAGGAGTTATTTTCTCCAGTTAGTTTTTCTATTTCCTTTTCAATTTGTCCAGTTTTCCTTTTTGAGGAGCTGTTCTCTTAAGTGAATTTTTAAAGAACTATTTTCTTCAGTGAGCTTTTGAACCTCCTTTTCCATGTGGCTATTTCTGGTTTTTAAACATTCTTCTCCTCATTGGCTTTTTGAACCTCATTTGCCAATTAAATTAGCCTATTTTTCAAGGTGTTATTTTCTTCAGCATTTTTTGGGGTCTCCTTTAGCAAGGTATTGACTTGCTTTTCATGTTTTTCTTGCATCTCTCTCATTTCTCTTCCCAGTTTTTCCTCCACCTCTCTTACTTGATTTTCAAAATCTTTTTTGAGCTCTTCCATGGCCTGAGTCCACTGAATATTTATTTTGAATGTTTGGGATACAGAAACTTTGAATTCTATGTCTTTCCCTGATGGTAAGCCTTGTTCCTCCTCATCTGAAAGGATGGGAGGAGATATCTGTTCACCAAGAAAGTAACATTCTGTGGTCTTACTTTTTTTCCCTTTTCTGGGCATTTTCCCAGCCCGTTCCTTGACTTCTGAGTTTCCTCTCCACACCCACTTCTCCTCCAGTTCTGCCCAGCTAGTGCTTGGGGCTGAGATTCAAATGCTGCTTCCCAGCCTCAGGGCTTTGGGTGGGGGCAGGGATGCTATTCAGTGTGAGATTAACTTCAGGTGTTCAGGTGGGGGCAGGGAGGTCACACAGGGCTTAGTTCCTTCAGGGGGTTCATGTGGAGACCTTCAACAATGGATTCGAGGTCCTTCCTACTTTGGGAGCCCCTGTCTGCTACTGCCTCTGCTGCTGCCTCCTGAGCTGGCCTGAGTTGTGGAGACACTCTGCTCCCCTCTCAGCAAGCTAAAAAGACTCTCTCACTGACCTTTGGTGCCTGTGGGTGGAGGGACCCGAGAGGCTGCTGGAGATCCATCCCTGAAGCCTTCTCTGGATCTGCTCCTCTCGGTGCCCTGGGGCCAAGGCAGGGCTGGGTTCTACTCTGGGTCTGGTGCATGACAGACCTTTGGTGTTGGTTTTTCACATCTCTCAGGTCTCTGTGGAACAGAAATCTCTTCTACTCTGTTGTTCTGTGGCTTCTGCTGCTCCAGAATTTGTTGGGAGTTCTTCTTTACAGGCATTTTATGGACTGTGGGTTAAGTGCTAGCATATGTGTGTCTTTCTGCTCCGCCATCTTGGCTCCTCCCCTCTAATTCTGATTTTTAAAGCATTCTTCTCCTCATTGGCTTTTTGGACCTTTTTTACCAATTGAGTTAGATTATTTAAAGGTGCTATTTTCTTCAGCATTCTTAGAGTCTCCTTTAACTAATTTTTGATCTGCTTTTCATTATTTTCTTGCATCACTCTCATTTCTCTTCCCAATTTTTCTCCACCTCTCCTATTTGATTTTCAAAGTCCTTTTTCAGCTTCTCCACAGCCTGAGACCATTGCATATTTATTTTGGAAGTTTTGGAAGCCTTGACTTCCTCTGATGTTATTCATTCTTCTTCTTCATCTGAACTGATGGAAGAAAATAACTGTTCACCTAGACAGTAGCTTTCTATAGTCTTATTCTTTTTAGAGCATTTTTTCATGCAGTTACTTAACTTTTGAGTCCTTTGTAAATAGGAGGGTGTAATATGGAAACCTGTAAGATCTCAGTTCTTCTAAGGTGCTATAATCAAAGGAGAGGAGTTTACTCCTCTCTTGACCTGCACTCTGGTCTGGGAGCTACCAAAACTTTTCTGCCCAGGATCTGCATGTAGAATTCCATTTCCACATCCTCCCCCAGCTCCACTGTCACAGCATTCTCCCTCACCACAGGACTGATACTCAGGACTGAGAGCCAGATCAATGGCTCAATTTTCCCAGCATCTTTAGGATGAAGGCTCTAAAAATGGACGCTGCTGCTGCTGCTGCCAATATCTTGGGCCGGGGATAGGGAAGGACCCTGTTCCCTTCTCCCCTGGGTTCAAAACCTTTGTCACTGACATTTGAAGCTGTCTTTGATGTTTGTTGGTTGAGTGATCTGGGACCCGCAGGTTCTGTGGATAATTCCACCCCCGAGAACTGCTCCTGTCCTATTCCTGCTGGTATCCCATGTCCAAGGCTCAGTTGGACTCCATGTGCTGTGATACACTCCACACTCTGTGCGATAGACCTTTCTTGTCTGCCTTCCAGGCTACCTTGGGCTGGAAATCCCTTTCATTTTGTCGTTTTGTGGCTTCTGTTGATCTCGAATTTGTTTAGAGTCCTTTTTTACAGGTATTTTGTGGGTTGTGGGAAAGAGTCAGAGTAGATGTGTCTTTCTTCTCTGCCATCTTCACTCCAACCCACCCCCTGCAAAGAATTATTTTCTTTGGCTAGCTTTTGTACCTCCTTTTCCATTTGGTCAATTCTACATTTTTAAGGGGTTCTTTTCTTTGGTGCGTTTTTGTGCCTTTTGTTCCATTTGGCCAATTTTAATTTTAAGGAGTTGGTTTCTCCAGTGGATTTTCCCCCACCTACCCCCAATTTCTCCAATTGTATTTTTTAAGGAATATTTTTACAGTCAATTTTTATCCTATTTCCAAGTTGCTGGCACTCTCTTGTATAACTCTTTTTCTGATGTTTCTTTTACCTCTTTTATTTGACTTATAAAAACCTTCTTGACCTCTTCCAAGAAGACTTTTTGGACTTGAGATCAGTTCATATTCCCCTTTCAAGTTCTGGATGTGGGTAAATTGACAATGTTGTCCTCTTCTGAATTTGTGTTTTGATCTTCCCTTCCCCCACAGAAAGAATCTATGGTCAGTGTTCTTTCCTGATTCTTACCCATGATATTTGTGTAGTTTCTGGTTATTAAAGCTAAGCTCTCCTACTGGGGCATGGGGCACACTGTCACAAACTTCTTGAGGAGGAGCAGTAGCCTCCACTGGCTTTGTGAGCTGGGGCCTTGGATGCTGGCAAATAGATGCTACTGGGTTTGGGTTGCTTAAATGAGGCTGATCTGGGGTCCTAACTGTGGTGTCTGGCATGTGATGGGATCACCTGTGGTTTTCTGACTTTCTCCACTGAAGCTTTCAGGGTGAGGGTGCAAGATTTGGTCACCAAAGGAAGCCAGTCCACCCAGACCTGTGCTGAAGCAAGGGGATGTTGGCCTCTGTGGGTTGTCCGCCTACCAGGTATTCACTGAAGCATACTGAAGCATGGAGTAGTCTGCTGTTGGAGGATACCTTCGGGCTGTGCTCTGGAATATTTGCCTGCTGAAGGAAGTCTGCCACCCGGGGCTGCACTGAAAAATGGGGAAAGCAGTTACTGGGGCTTGCCTTCCAAAGTACTGTGTGGTTTAGCTGTTGGAGGATGCCTGCCCACCAGGCACATGTGGTAGTTCTCCAAATTGGAGTCTGCCAGTTCCCCTGCCTTTTCTGAGGCACAAAGTGGTCCTGGGATTGGCAATTATCTGATCCACAACTGCGGGGCTCAAGAGCTCCCGCTGGTTTGCTGAGAAAGGGCTTACCATGGCATCTGCAGTTTGGGGCTGTACACCTGTTCCAAGAGAACAAGAGAGACCTTCATCCCTCATGCTCCAAGGTGCCTGGGCTAATGAAATGCTCCTACACATTTTGCTGCTAGCTCCATTGTTAGAGGATATTACCTGGTGTGATATTTTCTGGGATTTTAGAGATCAGTAAGGGAGAGCGAGACCAACTTATGACTCACTCCACCATCTTGGCTCCTGGAAGTCCTAAGGATCTACTTTCCTTATTTTTACAGTTAATAAAACAATATTTGGTGTTTTCTTTTGCAACATGGCTAATATGGAAATAATTTTTACATGATTTCACATATATAATTGGTACCAGATTGATTTTTTTTCTCGTGGAGGTGGAAGTACTGGAGGGAGGGAGAGAAATTTGAAGTCCATCTTTTTAATTATAAGTAAAATTATTTTACGTGTACTTGGGGAATAGTTAATGTAATATAAGAAGGAGATAACTATAAAGAAGAAAGTACTAGAATTAAGATAGATTAGATAAATCTTGCTGTAGATGATGCAATTTCAATTGGGATTTAAAGGAAGACTAGGAAGTGTATAATTAGAGCAGAAAAAGTTGAGCATTCCAGGTATAGGCAACCACCAGAGAAAATACCTGGAAAGAAGCAATGGAGTGTCTTGTTCACGATATGGACAGAAAGCTAGTGTCACTGGTTTGAAGAATATGTGGCAGAGAGTAAGTTGTAAGACTATGGGAAAAGTTAAGATGGGGTAGATTACAAAGTTTTCTGAATGCCAAATAGAACATTTTGCATTTGATCCAGGTGGCAATAAGAAGCCACTAGAGTTTATTGATCAGAAGGCAAGTGTGTGAGTATGATGTAATCGGACCTGTTTTAAAGGAAAATTACTTTAATGTTAATTGGAGAATGGACTGGAGTGAAACAACACTTGAGATAGCCAGACCCACCAGCAGACTTTTGCAATAAGCAAAGATTGGGATGATGAGGGGTTGCACCTATGTAGTGGCAGTGTGTGAGAAGAGAAGGGGAAGAAATATATTAAATAAATGTTACAAAGATAAAATTGAAAGATTTTGAGTCTTGGATATGGGTCGGGAAAGGTGAAATACACTGAGAAATCTAGGATGATTCCTAGGTTGCAAGCTTGTGTGATTGGATGATATTGCTCTCTACACTAATAGAGAGGGTGGGTGGGGTGGGCTCAGGAAATAATAAAAAGAAATCTTGTTTGGACCTATTGGGTTTAGGATGTCTACTGTGCATCTAGTTCAAGTAGTCAGAAGACAGTTGGAGGAGTGAGATAGGAGGTCATTCTACAGACCAAGACAAGAAAGAAAGATTTGAGAATCTTGAACATTAATATGGTAATTAGATTCATGAAAGCTGATGAGATTTCCAAGTGCAAAGGGAGAAGAAAAGAGGACACAGAACAGAACCCTGAGGAACAAGTATAATTAGAAGTCATGGTCTGGAATATCCAACACAGGAGACAGACAACTAGCAGCCACATAGGTAGGACAAAACCTAAGTGACAGGAGTATCCCTAAAACCCAAATCGAAGAGAATATTGAAGAGGAGAAAATGATCAACAGTGTCAAAGGTTGCAGAGAGGTCAAGAAGAATGACCATTTGAATTGGTGACTAGGAAATCATTAGTGAATTTGGAAAGAGCAGTTTTGATGGAATGATAAGGTCAGAAGTCAGACTGTAAGGGATTAAGAAGAGAGTAAGGGAAAGTGGAGGCATCTATTGTAGATGGCCTTTTTGAGAAGTTTAGCTAAAAAGTTAAGTTAGTGATCATTTCTGTTTAATTCAGTACACATTTTCTGAACAAATATTATATTGAAGAAAGGCACTAATCTAGTCCCTATACTGGAAAGATAAAAATAAAACAGTCCCTAACATATGTAGCACTTCCTCTGGGCTACCTCCCCAACTCAGGACTCCTGAGTTTTCAGGTTGTGTCCCCTGATAGTGACATTTCCCAGGCTACAAAGCTAACTTGTAAATCTGCACTCCTAAGAATAAAATTCCCAAGTCTCTATACTGTGTCTAACTTTAATAGTTAGATGGTAGAAACAAAGTTAAAGTAGTTCCTACTTTGACGTTGTTAAAGACTGAAGCTCCAAGACATTTGCTGATTCATTTAGAGAACATTTGCTTGCAAGTAGACATAAGAATCATGGAAAGAGTGAGTACAAATATAGAGTATACTGATGCTAAGACTCGTGTAAATAACAAATATGGCCAAAGCAGCTCAGACCAGGGCCTGTACCTCCTTTCTCATCTCATGAGGTTCTAGACATCTTTGCTTTTAACTCAGTATCTCTGCTTTGATTGCTTCTTAGTTGGGCCCACTCGATCTGATCCTCTCTGCAGCTCTAATCTTTGATGAAAGGGAAAGTGATCTCTTGAAACCATAACACACTCTCTTCTGTACATCCAAAGGTCTTGCTCCTTGAAGCATCTTCCTTTCTAGCATGCTGCTTCTCTCTGTGTCTATTATACAATAGAGATTCTCTATTCCATCTTGGCTGTTTCTCAACTACACCTTAAATTCTCTTGAAATATCCGTTTTTTTAAGGATTATGCATGTTTCACACAAACTTTTACCAATCAGGTGGTCACTATTCCTTTCTAATTCTTTCAGGGAGAACTACTTTACATCTTGACCACAGCAAATGACATGTGCCTTTCTCTACATTACTAGCACTTATCTGGCATGAGACTGATTGACTAAATTCTACATAAAGTTATATATAGCCACATAGAAATATTCTGAGTTAGCTTAATACCTCATTCTTTGCCTTTTACTTTGTGTTATTAGATGGTAAGTTTAAGAAATGGTGGGATAGCCTAACTCAAAAACCATTCAAAATTCTTATCCACATCAAAAATGATAATTTTAATTACTTAAATATACAGATATGATTTAAATATTATTTAAATCTTGATCCAGAGAAGGAACTGAAAAATAAAAGTATGGAAAGAATAATTTTACATATATTCCTATTTGTTTCTAATGGTAACCATCTCTAAGGTGGGGGGAGGAAGTGAAGAAAAAAAGAAATGTATGTGATAATTTTGTTGTATCTGTGAAAGGAATAGCAAGTTGACCACAATAGATTTTCAGTTTCATGTGCAATCATCTTTTTTTATTGTATTATGTTATGGTAATGATTATTTTATTCCACAAGTTAAAATGATATTGAATATATATGTGTACATACATATACACATAAATACATAGGTGTACATATATGTGGGTGCACAATTTTTTCTAGTATATTGTTTTTATCCAAAATTGTCTCAGTTTTACTGAGAGTAATTCTAAGAAATTGTATGTATATAGTTCATACAATATTACTATTTGGATCATTTGCCTTGACAATCTGTATAATTTCCCCAATTCTGCCCTGAAATTTTATTTTATAGTTATTCCATATCCCTGCATAAACACTGCAATGCTATATAGAATAAATGTTCTATGTAAATCTTTTATTTGATTCCTTATCTATGTAAGGTTTGTTGATTTTTCTTTTATTAATTTATTTACAGTTTTCAACATTCACTTCCACAAAATTTTAAATTTCAAATTTTCTCCCCATCACCCTCTCCTCCCTAGCCCAGGACAGCATGCATTCTGATTACCCTTTCCTCCAATCTGCCGTCCCTTCTGTCAACCCCTTCCCCCTCCCTTATCCCCTTCCCTTCTATTTGCCTGTATGGCAAGATGGATTTCTATGCCGAATTGCTTATATGCTTTATTTCTTAGTTTCATGTAAAAAACAGTTTTAACATTCGTTTTTAAAACTTTGAGTTCGACATTCTCTCCCGTTCCTTCTCCTCACTCACTCTCATTAGGAAGGCAAGAAAATTGTTATAGGTTATATATATGCAGTCAGGAAAAACACTTCCATTATAGTCATGCTGTGAATGACTAAATATATTTCCCTCTATCCTGCCCTGCCTTCCATTTATCCTATTCTCTGCTTTGATGTGTCCCTACATAAAAGTGCTTGCTTCTGATTACCCCTAACCCCAATATGCCATCACTTCTATTATACTGCCTCTTATCCTCTTCCCCCCGTACTTTCTTGAAAGGCAGGGTAAAACTCCATACCCCATTGAGTATATGTGTTATTCCCTCCTAAACTCAAATCCAATGGAAATAAGGCTAACTTATTCCCTTTCACCTTCCCTTTCTTCCCCTCCATTGTAGAAACTCTTTCTTGCCCCTTTTATGTGACATGACATATCACATTCTATCTCTCCCTTTCTCTTTCTCCTAGTACACCTTCTTAATACTTCTTTTTATTTTTTTAGATTTCACGCCTTCATATTCAGCTCATCCTGTGCCCCCTCAAGTGTGTGTTCATCCTGCCTGACAAAGAAGACCATCCCATTAGAGAAATAATGTCATGACTTGCACTTGACTTTGTTTTGAGGGAGGGAGGACTGTGCAGGTCATCAACCTCACTTCTCCTTCAGAGTCATCTGAATCCAGTGACCAGATATTCATCAGGATGACTGGAGATGACCGAAGATGAGGTGATTGGGGTTAAGTGACTTGCCCAAGGTCACACAGCTAGTGAGTGTCACGTGTCTGAGCTGAGATTTGAACTCAAGTCCTCCTGACTGCTGCACTGGTGCTCTAGGAATATCAGGTCACTGGATTCAGATGGCTCTGGAGGAGAAGTGAGGTTGGTGACTGAACAGCCCTTGTTCACTCAAAACAAAGTCAAGTGCAAGTCATGTCATCGTTTTGCTGATGGCATGGTCTTCTTCGGCAATGAAGGACGAATATGATCCTGTGAGTAGATGCAGCCAACTGAATGCTAGCTGGGTACCTCACCTCCTCCTCTCCTGTCTGCCTCTACCTCTCCTTCTTTCTCCTCTCCAATGGAAGGTAAATTTGGATGGCCAAAAGTAGCCCAGTTGACCTGGGTTTTACTGCCTTGCCTTGCCTTGCATTGCCTTGCCTTGCCTTGCCTTGCCCCTGTCCTCTCCCAAAACCTTAAACCTATTATACTCTGAAACTGGGACTACAAGGGGCCCCTGCCAAGGCCTCCTAGATCCTTCCAACTTTACAGTGATTATCAATAGTAACTGTTTCTGTTTCCCACCCAGCCTGATATCTTTGTTTTTCTTGACCTCATTAAAGGGGCCATGTCAAAGGTACTGCTTAAACGGGCCTGTTCAATGAAAGGTGTTATGTCATCCTAAGTGAGTATCTGCAAAGACCTTGGCCTCAAGGGCCCAAGGTCTCTCAGTACAATCTGGGCCATTTCCAGTCATCCTGAGGAATATCAGGTCACTGAATTCAGATGGCTCTGGAGGAGAAGTGAGGCTGGTGACCTGCACAGCCCTCCTTCACTCAAAACAAAGTCAAGAGTAAGTCATGTCTTCATGAAGGATGAATACGATACGATCCTGTGCCCAACTCTTTCTATACACACACATACAAGGACATACACATGTAAATACACACATATGCATGGATATGCATACATAAATATACATAGGCATACATGCTTACATGTGTATATATGTGTGTATGTATGCATATATGTATTCCCTCCAACTATCCAATTACTGAGAAAGGTCTCATGAGTTACAAATATCATCTTTTCATGAAGGGATGTAAACAGCTCAACTTTAAAAAGTCCCTTATGGTTTCTCTTTCCTGTTTATTTTTTCAGTTCTCTTGATTCTTGTATTCAAAAGTCAGATTTTCTCTTCAGGTCTGGTGTTTTCAAAATAAATGCTTGGAAGTTCTCTATTTCATTGAAGTTCCACTTTTATTCTCCTGAAGTATTATACTCAGGTTTGCTGGGTAGGTGATTCTTGTTCTTAATCCTAGCTCCTTCAAACTCTGGAATATAACAATTCTAACCCTCTGATCCCTTGGTATAGAAGCTGCTAAATCATGTGTTATCCTGATTATGTTTTCACAATACTTGAATTGTTTCTTTTGGCTACTTGCAATATTTTCTCCTTGACCTGGAAATTCTGGAATTGGGCTACAACATTCCTAGGAGTTTTCCTTTTGGGATCCCTTTGAGGAAGTGATTGCTGAATTCTTTAAATTTCTATTTCACCCTCTGGTTCTCAAACATCAGGGCAGTTTTCCTTGATAATTTCTTGAAAGATGATGTCTAGGATCTTTTTTTTTTTATCCCAACTTTCAGGTCATCCAATAATTTTTAAATTATACTTCTGTATCCATTTTCCAGATCATCTGTTTTTTTCGAAGGAGATACTTCACATTGTCTTCTTCTTTCTCATTAGTTTGATTTTGTTGTATAACTTCTTGATTTCTCATTTGCTTCATTTTAATACTTAAGAAATCATTGTCTTCCGTGAGCTTTTGAAGCTCTCTTTTTCCATTTTGCCCATTCTATTTTTAACACATTCTCTTCATTGGCTTCTTGGACCACTTTTGCCATTTGGGTTAGTCTGATTTTAAAGCTGTTATTTTCTTTATTTTTTTGGAGGGGTTTTCTTCAGGTAGCTATTGACTCGTTTTCTATGATTTTCCTGCATCGCTCTCATTTATTTTCAAAATTTTTCCTCCAGTTCTCTTACTTGATTTTTCAAATCCTATTTGAGGACTTCTATGGCCTGAGACCTATTCAACTTTTTCTTGGAGGCTTTGAATGCAGGAGCTGTGACTTTGTTGTCTTATTCTGGTTGCATTTTTTGTTCTTCCTTGTCACCAATGATGTAAGAAAATATTTTTTCACTGAGAAAGTAATTATCTATAATCTGTTTCTTTTCCTCCTGTTTTCACATTTTCCCAGTCAATTACTTGTCTTTTGAACTCTTTTTTTAAATGGAGGGTTTCAGAAGCATCTGCCAAGCCAATAATTTGACTTCTGAACTCTTTGTTAAGTGGAGTGTTCCAGAAGCAGCCTCAGCTTCAGTAGTCGGTGCTGCCACCCTGGGACTTGGGTTGGAGCAGAAGCTGGGGATGGGCCATATTCCTCTCTCAGCCAGATGAGCGACCCTTTCCATTGAACTTCTAAGCTGTCTTCAGCATTTGTGGGTTGAGATATCTGAAAACCACAGTAACTGAGAGTAATTCAGTACCCTCAGGCCTGCTCCAGCTCTGTGCACACTGGTGTGGCCCATGTAGAAGTGCACTCCACTCCTATCCTGGTGTGATGGAGCCTTCCTGTCAACCTTCCAGATTTTCTGGGGCTGGAAATCTGCTTGAGTCTGCCATTTTGGGGCTTCTACTGCTCTAGAATTTGTTTAGAGCCATTTTTCACAGGTTTCTTTTTGAGGGATGTAGAGGGAGAGCTCTAACAGGTCTCTGCTACTACTCACATCTTGGCTCCACCCCCGGATTTTTTCTCAAGAACTTTTGCCAAACATTCTCAATCCACACATTCCATACTACTTTTTTATTATAGAAATAAACTCTTTTCAGGAGAGCTCAAAACAATGGTAGAAAAATGTTCAGTAATTTTCTTATTCTGTGGGGTTTTTAATTGTGATTTTGATTTTAATTACTTGTAAACCTGGAGTCCTCCAAATTACAAACAAATTGGTCAGTGTAGGCAGAACTTATATTGTTCACTCTGGGGCATTCAAATGAATGACAGTATAAAGTATGTAGGCTGGATTCAAAATTTATTTGGAAATTCTTCTACACTTGCTTTATAATCTTGCAGAAATAATTAAATGTATAAGTTGTTTCAAGCTTCTTAAAGGATACAATACTTCAAACATAAATCACTTTCATCCTGGGAGAAAAAACACTTTTAGGATAAATAAAAATTTTAACAATGGAATATTATTTTATTTTATACACATTTAATTTTATATTTTTCACAAAAGTAAGTAAACTCAATTCCAATTTTTAGTGGCATTTAAAAGAAATTACTGACTGAACAGGGAGTATAAACTATACTTTAATTTTTATTTATTATTTGTTCACTTACACATTTATAACTTTGATGTCATAAAAAATTTGGTTAGGGTAATCTTAGCCTCACAGGCTCCCATATAAATAGTTATATTATAGAACTGAGGAATAAATCCTGCCTCACACTTCACTAGTTTGGTGATAAGTTTTTTAAACTTAGCTTTGGAGATTTCTGGGAAGAAGGAGAGATAGGTCAGTGGGCATACTTAGTGCATGATGAAGAAAGTTTGGGTCGTATCTATTTTCTAGATTCTGAATTCCTTGTCACTTCCAGTGGGATACTAGTGCATTTCAGTCACAGTGTATTGGCAGGCATACAACATCAAACACCCTTTACCAAATACTTCCTCCCTTTGTTTTTACTCATTTAGGAGCAGGGGAGACAGAAGCAGTTAGGTCTGACTCACTGGTTAAAACAATATTGTCCATTGAGATGTATTAATAATGTAAGTTGAATCAGAATTCAGAAAGAGGTTCTCATCCCTTTAGATGGAAGAGAAACACATCCTTCTTTACATAGACTGAACTACAACAGAAGGAGTGAAAACTCATCCCATTTAAGAATCAACTGAGCAAGAGACCTACAGTTTGACGATATTCTGAAAATATGTTTTTGCTATAAACAGGAAATCTATAATCAGAAAACAAATATTATATATGTCCTCTTAAATTTGAGATAACCTTTGAGGCAAATACATACCAAATCTAGCAAAAAAAAAAACCCAATATTTTTCATGGAGTACTTTAACTCCATTTAACATTCAATTAGTAGTGAAGCTATACTTATTTATTTATTCTACCTTGATAGTAATGCTCTCTTCCTCCTACTTTTCCATTATTCTACAGGGACTTGTGGAGATTCCGCCAACTTCTTATACATAGGGTATCATGAAACACACATTATACTTTAAGGGTCTTCAGAAAAGCTAATAGAAGTTAAAAAAGTGTATCATGTAAAAACCTAAGCATTTTGATATTCAAATATTCAATTTGCTTTTGATGTCACAATGTGAGAATTTGCGTTCTATCATTCTGTGTTACACTTGTCTGTATTTTCCCATAAGTCTGCCAGAAGGATCCAAGTCAATGTTCTAGAAACGTTCTTGGCTTCTTCTGTGGTGAGTGAAAGATGAATTTACTGAGGTTTGAGCCTCTGAGTATTTCAACTTATTAAGCAACACATGCCATTGCTTAATCCTCAACTAAGGCCTGAATGGGAAATATAGGGGGGAGATAGACATTAGAAACAACTAATCAAATAGAACTAATTAATTAAAAGGAAACAATATAGCATTAGGCAATCCGAGTTCTGATTTGAAAAGAGATTAGGGACTTTCTAAGTTGGGTGGGGGAAAGTGAACAGGTACAAATCCCTAAATTCAGAAAAGAAGGTGTCTCAGTTTCCCAAAGTGTCTGCGAATAATCAAAGCCAGGGAAACAATAACTGATTAATCACAATGGGGCAGTTTTCCATCAAAATATGTGGAATGTTTCAGATATATAATTGTAAGGAAACTTATTCCGTGAATTTTTGGATCTGGTCAGTTTTCTAATCAGTGTAACATAGCTCTGTAGTTAAGACTCTTTGAAGAGCAGGTAGAGGTGGTCGAGTTTTTCAGCCACACATGGCTAGGTTCAAATAAAATAATAAGGTTTTCTTCCAGTTCCCACCAAAGCATGAAATTTTCTCACAAGACAAAAATTGGACCAAACCCATAACTAAATAGAAACTAAATTAGTTTCAGAATTTATCACAATATGGAGTTAATCCAATTCAGACAATTAACCATTGGATATCCTAATCTGCTTGATTCTTTCACTTTTTAATATGACTGGGATGATGGAGAATATAGACTTTCCATTGTTTATTCCTCGTTCTCACCATGTGATCCTCCCGTTTTCATTTTTAGTCATACATTTTTATGCCAAAAGGCATTCTTCTTCAAAAGTCCCTGTTTCTGATGTATTACACCACATTTACAAACAGTACATTTTTACTTTGTGTTCTGAATGACACTTGAATTTTTCAGAAATTTTGATTCTCAATCATACAACCACATTTGTAAGATGTTGATGGGTTGTCCATTGTTCTTGGTACAATGACAATAAAAAAGTCTTACTTTATTAAGGTAATGGTAAGTCGTACATCAATTCAGTCAAAATTAGAAATAGTATGGTGTAGTAGATAGAATGCTGAAATTTGAGTTAGGTGACAGATTTAAATTCCACATCATATAGTTAGGATAATATGTGCAATCATGGGCAGCTCATTTAGTTTCATTGCCCCTTAGTTACCCCATTTTCAAAATGTGGATGACAATATTCTGAACTTTCACTTCAAAGAATTGCTGTGAGGAAACCAATTTTGATACTTTGAAAACAGAAATGTTATGTTATTATTATTGAACATTCAGAGAAAAGGATTGTGGAAGTCAATTCAATTGATTTTTCTTTATTTATCAAGGCAGTAAGATTACTGAATAATTTTCAATCTCAACTCACTGTGTTAAATATTTTTTATAAATTTGAGCTGAATGCTAATAAAGATTTTTATGTCACTCTCTGAAAATGAGAGACTGGTTCCACATGGAGTTTTGAATTGGTCCTCATAACATTAATAGAAAATTGTATTAGTTAAGTTCAACCTGTCATTTGAATGTAACCAAGATAGAAATCAGCGTTGGAAAGCCATACAAGGAAGCACAATTAGGAAGTGTCACTTGAATGCCAATTGTTTAAGTTAGGGAACTCAGCTTATTCCCATTTCCTACCACATTATATTAGTTTCTAAAACTCAAAACTCAGTTCCACTTATCGAATAGACAATTTTAAATGTATCATTTAAAGTTGAATATTTCTGAGAAAATGAATTTAGGCAATACTAGAACAGTCTATGATTAAATTACTAACTTTTATTCAGAAAGTTTAACTCTAGGGATTAAAATATTATCAACTTATAATGTGGTATAATGGATAGATTACTACCTTGATGTCACAAAGACCTGGATTCAAGTTCCCCTTCTGTTGTATACTGGATCTATGATCCCACCTTAATCATTTAACCTCTCCATTCTTTAAACAAATGTCCAAGACTAAAATTAGAGAAAAAGTGAAGACTTGCATTGGTAATGGGATTTTCCTCATGCAGATTTGTCATATACTAATGAAATTACAAATCTGGTCCCTGTCCCACATCTACCTATCAACTTAGAGAGGAAATATTTTATTTCTTTCTAAAATCTCAAAGGCCTAAAAATCAGTGCCATCCATGTATTTATTTACTTAGAATTGTCACAAATGATAAACCAAGCTATTTCATTTGTCCAGAAATATGTTTTCTTTTATTGTCTTGGAGCATTAATTGAAGGATAGCTGTGTATTACTAAGAGAAAAAAATTCTCAGATTAACTTTGGTGACCTTATGCAGGCCTCCATAAAGATGATGCTACCAGAACAACAACAATAGAGCAAGTGCTTTTTATTATTTTCACTCCGTGAAAAATAGGTCTTCTCTGTTACATCTGCATGTATCCTCCTAGCTAACTTCTTGTAATCCTCAAGTGTTTGTAAAACATGTTATGGAATCTAAGACCCATCTTTATGCCTTATGAATGAATTAACAAATGAGTGAGTAAGAAACTTCCTGCTTATAAGAGGCTTACATTGTAATCAGTGAAGAAAACATTCATTAGGGAGTATGAACTGGAAAATGGGAAGGGGAGGAGGATTGATAGCATGGCTTAGAGATAGTAGGGGTATGACCTGGTAGACCTAAGAGCGTCACAATATAGTGAAAGCTCATCAATTAGAGCCCAAGATTCCAAGTGTGCGAGTTTAATCTCAGGTTAGGAAAGGAGATGAGAGTTGAGGCAACATAGTTTGGAAATGACATGCCTGGGACCAGGTAAGATAAAGTGACAGTTGATAAACCGGAGACGAGACCTCCTCTCGTTATGAGAAGTCAATAAAGAGGCAGATATTCAAGCTGCAATAAAAGGGGAAAAGAGCCAAATACACTTGCTACACTAAAATAGAAGCCAAGTAAGTAAAATGTCTGTATAACAATGTTTTCATAGTTCATTTAGCATAGTTTGTGAGAGCACTAGGCTGAGTATTAGGAAACTAATGTTTCACAAGATTTCTCTAACCAGCCATGTGAATTTGTATAAAATATCTTACATATCTGGACCTGTGGTACTTTTCTTGTTTTACTAATCATACTTTGAAGTTTCTTCCAGTTACAAAATGTTTTGAGTACTCAAAAGCAACAAAAATGAATTTTATAAAAAATATATAACTGTGATTTTATGATTTCTATTTTTTGCAGTACCTTAGCATTTACTGTGTGTGGTTTCTCCAAGGGAGAATACTTTAGTTTTAGAAAACACAAATGTCCAGCTCTTTCCATTTCTGCAGCTAACTATAATCATTTGTTTTTTAGAGACAAACTTCCCCTTTTCACCTGACTTTTCTTTCTTTATATCAGACAATTCCCTCCATTCAGAGGAGGGTAAAATCTTCCAGTGTTCTCCTTCTGGGGGTTGGAACACCAAACTCATAATTTTCTCTTACTACTTTAATCAAGACCATCAATTCCCTAAAAGCTTTCAGATGTTCTCCAGTTAGTATCCATTGTACTAACCATCAAGGTTTTCACCCAGCTGAAAGGCTACTTATCTGACCATTAGGGACTATTAATGTTCCCTTTTCACTTTGACTTCTATATTTCCCACCTCCATCTTCCTCTTCCAATATCCTTGAGAAAACACACCCATTCCTTCCTGTACTTTTGACTGACTTCCAGAAGTTGAATCTATGTAAATCTGTACTACAAAGCCTGAAAATAAATCTTTATTTTTTTGCTAATAAATCCTTTCTTCTCCATGAAACCTTATCCATTCACATTATATTCTGCCTGAAAACTGTCTCATGTATTTTTTTCTCATTTGTCACAAACACAAAAGTTCATATAAAAAATGAAATAATTAACATACACTTTACAATTACAAATCACTTTATATATATATATATATATATATATATATATATTTGAAGTTCACTATTATTCTGTGAGGTAAGTGCCAGGCCTAGAGGCCTGAGGGCTACCCGAGTCTTACCTTACCTCTATAGGAGGTCTTCGGCTGGCCAAAACGGATGCTCGTATGAGAGAAAGGACGTTCCAGAGTCGAAAAAGGGTTGAGCTTTATTTCAGGGTCTGGTTACAAGTGCAGGGGAATTCTTCCTTAGGAGGGAGAGAGAAAGATCTCCCAAGGAGGCAAAGATCTTACAATAAGAGATTGGAAGTAGAAGTATAAGTGGGGAGAGAGGGGGAGGGGAGAGAAGAGAGAGGAAAAGCGGAGCCTTCTGTCCTGTCCGCTCCGCGCCCCTCCCACCTAAGAGAGCTTTCAGGCTTTCCTGATCCTACTTAAGCTCTCCAGCCGCATAGTTTGCATCTGAATACCGTGCTGTTAGGTGTGCCCAGATCCGGGACAATCTCGAGGGCGGGGAGAGCTCTCTCCCATCACGTTTCTCACGGGAAGAGGCGGAAAGACACGAGATAGCTTGGTTCACCTCGATTCCCAGTCGTTTCCTGGGGGGGCCTCGTGAGAACTCTAAGATTTAGAAGTTCCCACCTTTACCTGCCCGAGACTGTCCACATGGAATTGAGCTTCCATCCCCATCAGGTAAGTACTGCAATTACATTCATTACCCCTATTTTACCTTTAGAATAATTTAGATCCAGGAAAATTTCAAATTGCCTGAAGACTCACAGTAAGCAATTGATTAACAAAGACTTTAAGTCTTCAAAATTCCAAATGTAGTTGATCAATCTGCCCCTCAAGAAGAGCTTAAGCTATATTTTAAAGAATATGTTCTATAGCCATTTAAAGTCAAGAAGTATGTATTAAGAGGTTATCATGTGCTAAGAATTGGGGATGCAAAGGAACAAATAAAAATAAACAGAACAATCCCCTATTTTCAAAAAGCTCATAGTATAATAAATAAAAAGGGGCCAACATTTTTATTATATTGTTATCTACCTAATTTCATTCTTTCTTGTGCTCTTCTATGTTATCCTCTCTTTCAATTGACACTGTTATATTCAAGCCTACACTTTATTACTATGTGCTTATTCCTGTCAGGACTAGGAAAATTAACTTGATACTTCCAGGAGGCTGTGAATCAAATCTTTCCCAATGACTCTGTTTATTTCTTAGTGTGGTGTCATATGCCTGTGCTATAATCAATATTAGGCAAGCTGGAATATATAGTTTCCATCAAGTTGCAAAAAAAGGAAATAAATTAAATTACCTTACCCCTTGAAATTCCCTATCAGTTTGGTTAAGTTACCCTAGCAATGAAAACATATAAGGACCAAAAAAGTTTCAGGAGCTTTAATCATAAGTTCATTTAAAAGATATTTAAGAATTAAATGTTAAGATAAGAATATTTGAATGCACGAGTGAATGAAAGAATGAATGAAAAAATATGTGTTCACTGCTTACTATATATAAAATCTATGTTAAGTGCTAAGAGTGTGCATACATATTCATATAAACACATATACATATGAAATATTATATATATATTCTGTGCATGTGTGTATATATACATCCATGTATGTACACACGCGTACATGTATGTATGCATGTACATATACGTATATATATGCAAGACTGAACCATCTCTCTAATAATTCACATGCTAATATGAAGAGATAGTAAGTAAAGGAAATGTAAGTTGTAAGTCAGATGAGAAGAAATAAAGTCCTTAGGGAATGATGAAAAAAAAAAAGAGATGGAAATAAAACTTCTACAATATCATTACCATTGAAAAACTGTATCCATTTCAGGCACTGAACCATCTGACAGTGTGAAAGACTTTGGTTGAGGGTACTTTCCTATGGAAGACAGCATCTAACATTGTATTTCCACAAGGGTTGTCCCACTCAGAAGGGTTATTGGGCACTGTTCTCGGGCTTATGTTCTTGTTGATAGTTATTGGATTGTAGATGATACTGGAGATAGCAGGGATGATAGTTGGATCCCTCTTTTGTTTTTTTTTACAAGGTTGCTACTCTGATTGATGGGTGTTGGACCTAGCTGAGTAGCAGGACAAATGTTCAATGAATGCTCATATTTTCAGTGACTTGTGAGTTTTTTCTACTTTCCCTAATAAATAGGAAAAACTTTATTACACTAGATACATTAAATTATAATGTAGTTGCCTAGAAAAGCTATCCTCCCTAAAGATTTTCCTTATAATAAGTGATTTTGGTACATATTGCAAATTCATAATTCAGTGCAGATTCTAAGCTATTTCAAAAAATGCTTTAGAGATATAATTTTCCAAGCAAAATCGCAATATATACCTTTAGCTATCAATACCCCACTTCATATATATTCAGAATTATAAAAACAAGGAAAGCAAATTTCCCCTACAAAATGATATCTTTTCTTACTGCCCCCACTGTTGTGATTTTTACTTATTTCAAAGTGACATAAGTATTTTTCCCTGTTACTGAAAGGTAATAAAAATAATAGACATAGTTACTGTATAAGTAAAGTAAAACCTCTTATGCGTTTAAAATTACTTCAATATTTTAAGGGGAAAGATGCCAAAGACATAGACGTTGAAACACAACACTCTGGTATATATTTTTATAGAATGATGAATGATTTGAATGAAAAGAGTGCATTTTGATTTTTCTGGAGTTAATAGAGTAGTAGGCAATTTTCTGGAATAAAATATTTTGTCATAATCATTTTCAGCATTATTAAAGCTACTTTATGAAAATTATAATTATGGAGAGCACACCTTGATAATCCTCATACTTCATCTAAGAATCAAATACTCACTCAGGCATATGCACTGATTATTTGTAAATTTGGGTTTTTATTAAAAATTTAAGATTTAAATATAATTTTGTGAGATGCTTGAAAGTGTGCTGTGAACTTCTATGTCTTCTGCTTTATTAATTGACATGTTTAAGATCTGCATTGTTGGAGGAAAGCCTTTTACTTACTTAAAAAATCAACTTAACTTTTTCTAAGCCCTTTAGCCTCGAAGTCCCCAAAATCTAAAGTGAAAACTAAACATTAAACCTATCAACAGGCTAAAAACCACTCCATTAATTCTAGGAAATTTCTAGTCCTTACATAGAACATAAAAGCAGATATTAGGACGGTGGGTTGTCCTTTTTGGGGAATCATAATGTCAGTTGGGAGCAAAGTGATAATTAAATTCAAGCTTTTCAGTTGTTGAGGGAGTTCATTTGGGGAAGTAAGAAGTTACTTGATAGGCCTAGGGTTACCCAAACAGTATCTGTCAAAGAATAGATCTTTGAATGTATTTCTGTTTCTAGGGGATACTTTCTCTTCACTATACCATGTCTATTTAAAATTATTTTTTAATTATTTCATTAAATGAAAAAATTACTACATGTAAAAAAAATAACAATCATTTTTCCTCTTGTGCCTCCCATCTTAATTTGATAAGACTTCTTCATATTTTTTTTCAAATAGTTTGTATACCATGAGGATTAATTGTTCCCTAAATATTTACAAGAATTGACTTGTGAACTTATATGGACTATGTGCTTGCTCCCATTTTTTTTACCATGATGTTTTTAGCTATTTTGTCACTAGTCTCTGACAGGACAAAAAAGTGGGACAAGAAGGAGTGGAAGAGAAGAGGTATTAGACTCACTACCAAAAGAAGGTCCACACAGCCACTATACTGACTTGAGTCTTGTATACCTGCAAAACTGAAACAGTATACCAGTGCCATGCCAAGAAACTGAATCACCTCCATTTGTATTGTCTTAGGAAGATCCTAAAGATCACCTGAGGGAGTAGGGAGAGGGGGAATACCAGGACTGACTTGCTCTAGCTCTACACCCATAGCCCATAAAATACCTGTAAAAATGACTCTAAAAGAACTCTAGAGGAGCAGAAACCACAAAACTACAGAGTGAAAGACATTTCCAGCCCAAGCTGACTTGGAAGGCCAATAGGAAAGGTCTATTGCCCTGGGCTCAGAGCTAGAGCACATCCCAGCCTGGATCACATAGCATGGACAGCACTGGAGCAGGCTTCAGGGCATGGTATAATGGGTAGGAGCTGCGGGTCTGAGATTTCTCAACCCACAAATTCCCAAGACAGCTTTAAAGGTCAGCAAGAAAGCCCTTTCACCTCAGTGAGAAGGGAGCAGGGTCAGCCTCAGCCCCAACTTCAGGGTGGCAGTAGCCACTGCATCAGCAGCCCTCCACCTAAAGACCCTAGGGAAGTTGAACAGCTGATGTTGGTCTCAGTCTTGAGTGTCGGTCCTGGGGCGAGGAGAAGAGCTGGCATGGAATAACTGGTGTTGACTGTGGAGAGGGAACCCTACTCACAGATCCTGGGCAGAAAGAAATACTTATAGATGCTCATAGACCAGAGCACAGGCCAGGAGAGGAGGAAACTCCTCTCTCTTGATTGTGCCACAACTTAGAGGAACTGAGAACTTACAGGTCATTAGAGTATATACACTCACGTTGACAAAGGACTGAAAAGTCAAGTAACTGTCTGGGAAAATGTCTAAAAAAGTGAAAAAATAAGACTATAGGTATTTACTTTCTTGGTGAACAGGTATTTTCTTCCATTTAGAACAAAGCACACCATCAGAGGAATATATAAAAGTCAAGGCTTCTACATTGAAAACCTCCAAAAAAATATGCAATGGTCTCAGGCAATGGAAGAGCTCAAAAAGGATTTTGAAAATCAAATAAGAGAGGTGAAAGAAAATTTGGGAAGAGCAATGAGAGCAATGCAAGAAAACCATGAAAAGTGAGTCAACAGCTTGCTAAAGGAGAAACAAAAAAATTGCTGAAGAAAAAACACTATTAAATTTAGGCTAACCCAAATGTCAAAAGAGATCCAAAAAGTTAATGAGGAGAAGAATGCTTTAAAAAGCAGAATAGGTCAAATAGAAAAGGACGTTCAAAAACTCATTAAAGAAAATAGTTCTTTAAAAGTTAGAATGGAGCAGATGCAAGCTAATGACTTTAGGAGAAGCCAAGAAATTACAAAACAAAACCAAAGGAATGAAAAAATAGAAGACAATGTGCAATATCTTATTAGATAAACAGCTGACCTGAAAAATAGATCCAGGAGAGACAACTTAAAAATTATGGGACTACCTGGAAGCCAGGATTAATAAAAGAGCCTAGACATCATCTTTTTATAAAATTATCAAGAAAAACTGCCCTGATATTCTAGAAGCAAAGGGCAAAATAAATGTTGAAAGAATCTACTGATCACCTCCTGAAAAAAAAAAAAAACCTCATAGGAATATTGTAGTGAAATTCCAGAGTTCCCAAGTCAAGGAGAAAATATTGCAAGCAGCGAGAAAGAAACAATTTGAGTATTGTGGAAATACTCTAGCAACTTCTAAAATAAGGGATCAGACGACTTGGAATATGATATTCCAGAAGTCAAAAGAACTAGGATTAAAACCAACAGTCACCTAACCAGCAAAACTGAGTGTAATATATCAGGGAGAAAAATGGTCATTCAGTGAAATAAAAGACTTTGAAGCATTCTTGATGAAAAGACCAGATGTGAATAGAAAATCTGAATTTCAAACACAAGAATCAAGAGAAACAGGAAAAGGTAAACAGGAAAGAGAAATAATAAGAGACTTAGTAAAGTTGAGCTGTTTACATTCCTACATGGAAAGATAATATTTATAACTCTTGAGACTTTTGTCAGCATTTGAGAAGTTGAAGATATTATATATGTATTGACAAAGGGCACAGGGTAAGTTGAATAGATAGAGATGACATCTAAAGATAAAATTAAGGAGTGAGAGAGGAATACATTGTGAATAGAAAGGGAGAACTGGAAGGGGGAAAATTATTTCTGGTAAAACAGGCAAGAAAAAATGGAGGAGAAAAGGGGGGAGGTGAGAGGCAAAAAGTAAAACTTACTCTCACGGCATTTGGCTTAAGGAGACAATAACATGCACACTCAATTTGGTATGAAAAGCTTTCTTATGGAGATCAGAGCCAAGATGGCAGAGTGCGAGCAACTACTCACCAAAGCCCTTAGACAGACTCCATCTGATACCTCTAAAAATAGAATCTGACTAAATTTTGGAGATGCAGAATCCAATGGGAGACAGACTGTGGCAGTTTCACAGTCCAGGACAGACTGGAAGATCAAAGGGATGAATCTATTCTATGAGGGTGGAGGAGCACACAGCTCACAGTACAACATCTCTGCAGTGACAAGGCTGATCAGGAAAACCTCAGGTGCAAGTGCAGTTTGAGGAAGCAGCAGCATGTAGGATAGCAGCTCAGGGTGACAGTCAAGCAGAGTAGAGCAAGTGAGAGCCAAGGAAGGAGGCCCAGGTATCTGCAGCAGCTGCACTCGGGACTTTCAGGTCACAGATTAAACGCCTGTAAGGCACATACTTGAACTTCCAGGAACCAAAATGGTGGATTGATAGGTAAATTCTCTCTCCCCCTCCCCTGACTGACCTTGAAAGAACCATAAAATATTTCCGCAGAAAAATCCTGGATCAATGGAATCAGCAGAAGGGGCAAACAGTTTTGTAGCACCTGAGTCTTGGAAAATTGCTAAGGAATATTCTTATTACAGCAGAGGAATGAACCTGTCCCAGACAGCCATAGCTCCAAGGGTGTGAAGCCTCCCAGTTGTGCCTCAGTACTCAGTGGGAAACAGGAAGATAATAGAGAACCCGGGATCACCAAGCCCTGAGTTTGCCTTTGTTTTCCTCAGCTGAGGAGATCTTATGTGATCACACCACCCCTCCTCCACATTTACCAAGCTAATTCCAGGGCTAATCCAGGACAGCACAAACAGAATTTACCTTTGCTTACTCACACTAGGAAGCTCAGCACTAGGTTCTTCAGTGTCTATCTGGAAGAACCAGACATTGCAACATACAAACCCTCACATTCGTGAGCAAGAAGCAAAGGAGGAATGAAAAGACCATAGAATCTTTCTATGGGGACAAGGAACAAAACACTAACACCAAAGAGGTCAGTATTGAGACTGCACTCCCATCTGAAACTTCAGAAGGGACTATGAACTGCTTGCATGCACAAACAGCTGTCCTAGAACAGCTAAAGAAGGAAATAGAAGAAAAACTGACCAATGATTTTAAAAGTATGAGAAAAGAATTATAAGAAGAGAACAGTTCTTTAAGAAGGAAAATTGAACAAATGGAAAAGGAAGCACAACACCTAACAGGGTCTATTGGACAAATAGAAGAGAAAGTACACAAAATAAATGGAGAAAACAATTCCCTAAAAGGACAAATGGGAGAGATGAAAAAGTCAATGCAAAATTTAACTGACGAAAACAATTTGATGAAAATTAGAATTGGACAAGAAGAAGCTGTATGAGACATCAAGAATCAAACAAAATTTAAAGAATGAAAAGATAGAAGAGAATGTAAAATACTTAAAAGGAAAAACAACTAACCCGGAAAATAGATCCAGGAGAGATTTACAAATTATGGTCCTACCAGAAATCCATGATCAAAAACAGAGTCTGGACAATATCTTCCAAGAAAAATTGCCCCAAAGTGCTAGATCCAGAGGGCAAAATAGTCATTGAAAGAATCCACCGTTCACCTCCCAAAAGGGATCCCAAACTAGAAACAACAAGAAATATTGTTCCCAAATTCCAGAACTATCAAGTGAAGGAGAAAATACTGCAGGCAGCAAGAAAAAAAAAGCATTAAAATATCAAGGAGCTACAAGCAGGATCACACAGGGCCTTGTAGCTTCTACATTAAAAGACTGAAGGAGTTGGAATATGATATTCCATAAGGAAAAAGATCTGGGACCACAGCCATGAATCAATTACCCAGCAAAGGTCAACATAATATTTCAGGGCAAGGAGATGGACATTCAGTGAAACAAAGGATTTCAGGTCTTCCTAATAAAAAGACCAGAACTCAAATAGAAAATTCGATCTTCAAACACAGGTCTTAAGAAAGGCATAAAAAATGTAAATGGGGAAAAGAAAACTTGTTACTGAATTTGGGCAAACTGTTTACCTCCCTATAAGGGAAGATGACACTCATTAATCTAGAGAATTGTATATCTATCATGAAGTATAAAAGGATAATCATAGATAGAGGGAATAGATATAAAGTAAATTATGTGTTGATAAAAATGTGACTTAAGCATGCGAAGGGATTGTAACAGGAAATGTGGAAAGGGGGAAGTAGAAAATGGTAAATTACATCACAGTAGAAGTAAAAACAAATAGATTACAAGTAGAGGGAAAGAGAAGAGGGAGATGAGCATTGTTTGAGAGGTACTCTCATCTAATTTGGTTCAAGGAGGGAACAACAAAATTAATTAAGTATATAAATCCAACTAGCTCTATAGGCAGTAGGAGCAGAAGTGGGAAAGAAAGGGGAGGGTAAAAGGGAAGGAAGAAGTAGTCAGGGTAAAAGGGAGTAAAAGGGAGGGGAGCTGAAAGAAGGAAGGGCAGACTACGGGAGGTGGTGATAAAAAATTAAAACAGTTGTGGAGGGGAAGGGAGAAGGGAGGACTAAAAGCACAAACGGTGGGAAAAAGGAAGAAGGGAACAACACCAATAGTAATGGTAACTGTGAATGTGAATGGGATGAATTCTCCCATAAAACAGAGACAGATAGAAGAATGCATTAAAAGTCATAATCCAACAATAAGTTGTTTAGAAGAAACACATTTGAACAGAGGCATCTTCACAAGGTAAAGGTGAACTATTGGAGCAGAATATATTGTGCTTCTGCTGATGTAGAAAAAGCAGGGATAGCAATCATAATCTCAGACAAAGCAAAAGCAAAAATAGATCTTATCAAAAGAGATAAGGAAGGAAACTATACCCTGCTAAAAAGCAACATAGAAAATGAAGCAATATCATTACTAATCAGATATGCTCCAAGTGGTATAGCATCCAGATTCTTAGAGGAGAGGTTGGGGCAGTTGCAGGAAGAAATAGACAGCAGAACTATACTAGTTGTGGACCTCAACCTCCCCCTCACTGAACTTGATAAATCTAACCTTAATATAAACAAGAAAAGAAGTTAAGGAGGTGAATAATACTCTGGATAAAGTAGATATGACAGATCTCTGGAGAAAATTGAGTGGGGATAGAAAGAAATATAACTTTCTCTCAGTGGTACATGGCACATATGCAAAAATTGCCCATGGACCAGGAGAAAAACCTCACAAGCCAGTGCAGAAAGGCAGAAATACTCAATGTATCCCTTTAAGATCATAATGCTATAAAAACAACATGTAATAAAAGACCATGGAAAGATAAATCAAAAATTAAAACAGTAATTAGAAATTACTTTTCTGAACATAATGCCCATGAATTTGACCATCTAAATGAGATGAATGCTTATTTTAAAAAATATAAATTGCCCAGATTAGCAGAAGAGGAAGTTGAATACTTAAGCAAACCCATCTCAGGAAAAGAAATTGAACATGCCATAAATGAAATCGCTAGTATAAAATCTCCAGAGCCGAATGGATTTACAAGTGAATTCTATGAAATATTTAAATAGGTAATTCCAATACTACATAGACTATTTGGGAAAACTGGGGAAGAAGGAGTCCTCCAAAATTCTTGGTATGATACAAATATGGGTTTGATAACTAAATCAGTCAGAGACAAAAACAGAGAAAGAAAATTGTAGAACATTTTCTCTAATGAATAGAGAAGCAAAAAAATTACAAATAAGATTTTGCCATAAAGAATACAGTTACTTATCATGAGAATAATACATTATAATCAGGTAGGATTCATACCAAGAATGCATGGTGGGTTCAGCAACAGTAAAACTATTAGCATTATTGATCACATCATCAACAAACCTAACAGAAACCACATGATTATCTCAATAGATGCTGAAAAAGCTTTTGACAAAAAACAATACCCATTCCCATTAAAAAAAACACTGGAGAGCATAGGAATAGAGGGAACTTTCCATAAAATAATAAGCAGTATATATCTAAAACCCTCAGCAAACACTCTACGCAATGAAGATAAGCTGGATGCATTTCAAATAATATCAGGGATGAAAGAAGAATGTTTATTATCACCACTATTATTCAATATGGAACTAGAAATGTTAGATGTAACAATTAGAGAAGATAAGGAAATCGAAGGAATTACAATAGGAAAAGAAGACACTAAGTTATCACTCTTTGCAGATGATATGATGATAGAGAATTCCAGTGATTCAAGTAAAAATAATAAATTGAAATAATAAACAACTTTGGAAAAGTTTCAGGTTGCAAAATAAACCCACACAAACCTTCTGCATTTCTATATATTTCTAACAAAGCCCAACAGCAAGAGATCAAAAGAGATTCCATTTAAAGCTAAGGCAGACACTATAAAATATTTTGGAGTCTACCTGCCAAAACAAATCCAGTGACTATATGAACACAATTGCACTTTTAGCACAAATAAAGTCAGACATAAGTAAGTGGAACAACATCAGTTGCTCTTGGGAACGTGAAGCCAATATAATAAAAATGACAATTCTATCTAAATTAATTTACTTATGTATCACCATTCCAATCAAACTATCTGATAATTATTTTCTAGGACTGGATAAAATAATATCAGAATTCATCTGGAAAAACAAAAGGTGGAGAATAGCAAGGGAACTAAAGAAAAGAAATTCTAGGGAAGGTGACCAGTTCTCAAATTCTATTATAAAGCAGAAATTGTCAAAACCATTTGGTATTGGCTAAGAAACAGAAAGATAAACAAGTGGAATATGCTAGGTACTCAGGGCACAGCATTCATGAGAATATAGCAATGAATATAACAATCTATTGTTTGATAAACCTAAGGACCTCAGCTTCTGACACAAGAACTTACTGTTTGACAAAAATTTCTGGGAAAACTGGATAAAATGTGTCGGGAAATAGGCATAGACCAATGCCTGACACCGTACACAAGAGTAAAGTAGAAATGGGCACATGATCTAGCTTATTGGAGTAAGGATTAGTCTATTTATCAGATTTATAGAGAATGGAAAAAAAATTGACTAAAGAAGAAATAGAATTCATTATGAAGTGCAAAATGGATAATTTTGATTACATTAAACTGAAAAGTTTTGCACAAATAAATCCAAAGCAACCAAGATTAGGAGGGAAGCAGAAAACTGGAAAAGACATTTTGCAACTACTATCTGTGATGAAGGACTCATATCTAAAATATATAGAGAACTGAGTCAAATGTACAAGAATGCAAGTCATTCCTCAACTGATAAGTGGTCAAAGGATATGAAAAGGCAGTTTTAAGAGGAAGAAATTAAAAATATCATAATCATATGAAAAAATGCTCTAAATCACTATTGATTAGAGAGATGCAAATCAAAACAACTTTCGGATGCCACATCATGTCTATCAGATTGGTTAACACTATAGAACAGTTGGATGATAAATGTTGGGGAAAATGTTGGAGAGTTGGAACACTAATTCATTATTGGTGGAGATGTGAGTTGATCCAGTCATTAGGGAGGGCAATTTGGAACTATGCTCAAAGGACTACAAAAATGTGTATGTCCTTTGACCCAGCAATACCAGTTCTGGGACTATATCCCCAAGAGATCATAAAAATGGGAAAAGGTCTCACATATATCTATGAAATATTTATAGTAGCCCTCTTTTTGGTGACCAAAAACTGGAAACCAAGGGGATGCGCATCAGTTGGGGAATATCTGAATAAATTATGGTATATGAATGTAATGGAATACTATTTTGCTATAAGAAATGGTGAACAGGAACACTTCAGAAAGGCCTGGAAAGATGTATGTGGTCTGATGCTGAGCGAAAAGGGCAGATCCAGGAGAACTTTTTGCACAGCAATGACCACAGTGTTCAAGCGATTTTTCTGGTAGACTTCGAATTTCATTGCAATGAAACGACTTAAAAAAAAAAAATCCCAGTGATCTTTTAAGGCAAAATGTCTTCCATATCCAGAGAAAGAACTTTGGAATTTAATCGCAGAATGTAGCAGATCATTTTCTTTTTCATTACATTTTGGTTTGTTATATGGTTTCTCCCATTCATTTTAATTCTTCTACACAAAATGACTATGGGGAAAATGTAGGAATGTTTGTATAGAACCAATATAAAATTGTATGCTGTCTTGGGGAAGGAGGGGGGAAGTAGGGAGGAGGGAGAGGATAAAAAGTAATCTAAGTTATATAGCAGTAACTGTAGAACACTGAAAACAAACAAAATTAATATAAAAAAGTAAGAAAGAAAGAAAAGAAAGAAAATCTATCTTACCTTACAGGAAATTAGGGGATACAGGGATAAGTGGAGTGTAGAAGGGAGGGCAAATGAGAGAAGGGAGCAATTAGAAATAAACACTTTTGGAGAAGGACCAGGTCAAAAGAGAGAATAGAATAAATGTTGAGGCAGGTTAGGATGGAGGGAAATATAGGTAGACTTTTACAACATGACTATTATGAAAGTGTTTTGCGTAACTACACAGACAGTCTATCTTGAATTGCTTGACTTCTGAGTGGGGGTGGGTGGGGAGGGAGGAAGGGAGAGAATTTGGAACTCAAAGTTTTATGAACGAACTTGGAGAATCGTTTCTGCATGGAACTAGGAAATAAGAAAGGTAATATGGTATAGAAACCTATCTTGCCCTACAAGAAAATAAAGAAGCTGGAGATAAGGGAAAGGAGGACGGTGACAGAAGGGAAGGCAGACTGGGGGAATGGGTAATCAGAATGCATGATGTCTTGGGGAGGAAGGACGGGAAAGATGGGGAGAAAGTTTGGAACTCAAAATCTTTCGGAAATGAATCTTGAGAAGTAAAAATAAATAAATTTTTAAAAATTGATATCTAAAAAAGATCACCTAGCAAGATAAGGTACTGGACACTGAAGTCCTTTCTCATGCAAATTACCAAATATTCAAATTCTACTTCAAAGACTGGAACTTTGATGGACTGCCCACTTTGTTCCAATACCAAACATATTTTCCTGAAAGATTGCTTTATAGTGAACTTAACATAAAACAGGTGATCACATGGTGGTCAAAACGAGCAACACAAGGATGCTTTCAAGGTCTTTCTGAAGACAATTGCAATCAATTTTGTGACATGGGTGGCAAAGGACCAACCAGCATCTTGTGCCTACATGAAAGAAGGCACTGTGGTATATGAATGAATCAGAATTGTAGCAGCTCAAAAGAAATATGAGATGCACAAATGAGAATCTTCTCCACTTCAAATGTTTATATCGACTATCTGTTTCCCAAAAGGTAGAGTCTTCTGAGCTCACAATGTTCTGATCAGCCACAGTCAAACACCCTGTACCGTGACTCTAACGCAGTGGTGTCATTTTGGTCCTTGAGAATGAAGGACAACAATCAACCAATCATTTCTGGCTTGAGTGATCCTGAAGCTGCTATTACTTCTGGCACAACTATCTTGTCCCACCCCTGGCTTTTCATCCACATAGGCTCTGACCCATCCTCGTCCCTTATGTCACAGATCTCTCTTTCAACATCCCATGTTATTGTGGTCCAGAATAATGTCTCACTCTGACCTTTTTTTGGCTCTGCCACTCCAAATTTTGACTTGATGTTTTATTTTAAAGTTTTTTGGAGAGAATGTGGAGAGATCTTAACTGAGTACCTTATTCTAACATTGTGGAAATGCCACCCAGATATTCTATGCCACACTTTAAACATTTTTTTCTGCCCCTAAGAAAATATTTCTCATAGGGAAAGAGATAGAATGATTCAGATCTTAAAAATGTGAAGACCAGCCTAGGTTGAAAGTCTCATTGGAAGACTAGATATTAGGGGATTTTTTTCTATCCTTCTCAATATAAGAAACTCATGAAAAATTTTGCAGTATTGAAATGTTAATGCCTATGGAATCAGGGAAGTATATGAAAGATGCTTTGGTCTTACCACTAATAAAATCTAGACACTGATACTCCCAACTGTGTCAGTAATGGCAGCATCACATAGCTCCACCTTTTCCCTAGAACTCCCTCAAAAAGTATGTTGCCACTAAGGGCACTAGGAAAATATTCATTTGTCATCTTGTAGAGTCCACACTAAGTGAGTACTGTGAATATTACCAAGACTATTCCTCTTGAAAAGCAATTTGACCTGACTTCTTTAAAATCCTCAGATTTTCTTTTGGCTTTAAATCCAATTAGAAAAATATCTTTTTATGGCACATATGAATCACACATAAAATTTAAATTGAATTTCCCAAGTGACACATTATACCAATGTATAAGTGCTGGATTTTGAAGTTTAACCACTACAATTATACATTTTATATTGGAGTAAACAATTAATATTTCTTACAATAATATGACATTTGTGTCTCTTCTGAATAAAAGATCGTTAAGAATTACCTTCTGAAAACAAAAAGGAAAAAAATACATCCTCCAAAACTGGACGTAGTGACTAACAACTTAGTTATTTACTGAGCTTTTGATGGATAAATGACTAAATGAGTGAATAAGATGAAACCCCAATGGAAATAACATGAAATAAAATGCAGAGAAAAAAATAAACTCACTCCAACACCCTCACTAGTTTTACCAAATAGAAATGAGTATAAAACCTTAGATAAGTATGCTAATGATGGTTAGGTCCTTAATGAGTGATAAGTTATTGTAATATATGTTACATGAATTTATGATTCTGACCCATTGGCACTATTCACTCTATCTCTCTGTTTTTACTTTCCTTCCATATTTTCCATTCATCAATCTTTTCTTCTCTTTTTCAGTCTCTTACTCTGTTTCTACAATTTTTTTTCCTTTTTACATTATCATGTCTTTGCTGGTACTTTAGACAGTTTTGCTTGTTTCAATTAAGAGATCAATTTTATTTATTCCATAATTGCTGTATTTAAAGTCAGAATATGGGTTCCAAACTCGGATGCTTTTTACTAGTTCTATTTTCTCAAGAAAGTCATTCACCTTCTTTCATCCCATAGTAAGCAATTCATAAGGACATATTTGATTGTTGTTCTTCATCTTCAAAGAGGACAAAAGTGACATCACCATGATAAAGTGAAATTTTAGTGTGTCCAACTGTGGCTGATCAGATCAATATGAACTTGGAATGCTCTAAAACATGTTGGGCACAGATAGTTTGTATGAATATTTGGGGTGGATATCCCAAATTTGTGCATCCTGTGTTTACTTTGTGCTGTCCCAATTCTGCTTTGTTCAAAGAGAACAGCACCCTTTCTGATGGGGGCACACCATACTGAGTGGCCCTGTGCTAGCGTCTCCCATGTTCCAAAGTCAAATCCAAAGTTCTTTAGAGAGACTTTGAGAGTGTCCTTGTATGATTTCTTCTGGCCACCATGTGATCACCTGCCCCATGCTAGTTCTCCATAAAATACTCTTTTTGGCAAGCATACATTTTGCATTCGAACTATGTGGACAGCCCTTTGAAGTTGCACTCTCTGAAGCATAGTTTGAATACTTGAATTGAAATACTTGAATACTTAGCTCCAGCAAGCACTTCAGTGTCTGGTACTTTATACTGCCAGGTGACCCTCAGAATTTTCCTAAGACAGTTTAAATGTTAGTGATTCAATTTGCTGGCATGGCCTTAGTAGACTGCCCATGTTTCACAAGCATATAACAATGAGGTCTGCAGAACAACTCTGTAGAGCTTCAGTTTGGTAGTCATTTGAGTACCTCTTCTCTCCTAAACTTTTGTTCAGAGCCTCCCAAACACAGAGCTAGCTCTGGCAATGCATGTATCAACCTCATTTTCAATGTGGGCATCCCTGGAAAGTACACTACCAAGGTAAGTAAGCTTATCCACAGCATTCAAACCTTCTCCATTTGTTGTAACCGATGGTTCCACATATGGATGGTGTGGTGGTGGCTGATGGAGCACCTGTGTTTCCGTGGTGTTAATTACTAGGCCAAAATTAGCGCAGGCAGCAGAGAATTGATCCATACTTTGTTGCATCTCAGCTTCAGAGATGGCATTGAGTTCACAATCATCTGAAAACAGAAAATTATGCACCAACACTCCCTCTACTTTGATCTTGGCTTGGAGTTTTTGCAAATTGAAGAACTTGCCATCACTATGGTAGTTGACCTTGATGCTGTGTTCATCCTCATTGAAAACATTTGTTAATATGGATGAAAACATCATGCTAAAGAGCATGGGAGCAAGCACACAGCTCTGTTTCACTCCATTGGTTACTGGGAAGGGAAGAGAGCATTGTCCATTATCCAGAACCCAGGCAAACATGCCATCATGAAATTGACGTACAATATTGATGAAATTCTCTGGGCAACCAAATTTTGGCAAAATTTTCCATAAGCCCTCAAGACTAACAGTGTCAAAGACCTTGGTCAGACCTACAAATGTTGTGTACAGACCTCTGTTCTGAGGTGTAGGATGAGTTCAGGGAGGACCAGTACCTTTGGTGTGATGACTGCTGAGATCTTTTTGGTACTCTTTCCACATTTGGTGTCCACCTGTTCCACCACATGTTTACTGAATGATTGATTTCACAAACAAGAACGTTCCAACTGCCAGGCCACCTATAAAGTAGATTCAAATACGAAGAAGTAAATTCAGAAGTATTTACCATTATGTCTCTGGTGTCATTCACATTAGTAGCTCTGAGAACAACCAATAGAGGAGTTGAATACACATATCAGGAATTTGCCAAGGGATATTGATCATTCTATCCAGTCTCGACCATAAGGTTCATTTAGACTTTCCTTCATTCTTCCTTTCTCCCCTGATATACAATCTCCCTTTAAGCCTGTTGATTATAATGGTCATTTTTGTCCAACACATGGCAGTGTGGTTTATTTGATCTGCTTTTCTGGAGTATTCTGGATTCAGTAGTCTTTATGGGATGTTTCAGGTGACTATGCACTTAACATAGTGCCTAACACATAGTAAGTACTTAAGAAGTGGTTATTGAATGATTTATTGATGAACCATGCAAGCAGCTAACTACCAGCTACTCTGAGGAACTCTGACAGCTGCTCTCTATCAAGTTGTACTTGGTTTTACCTATTTTTGCTATCAACAAGAATCCGGTGGAATGGCTATAAAATAAGTTATCTGATCAACAATTTATATAGGTAACCCCATGGATACCATGATGTTGAAGCACCAGTGAGATACTCACAGGGCCTATTGTGGCCATGAATATCCCAACAGAATTCTGAATCACGAACTACAACAGACTTACCATGTGAAAGACAGAACCAAAACATTGATTCAGACATCAGAAAGCCAAATCCATCATAGTAATAAAAATCTATATGCAGTAACAATGCAGAGAACAGCACAATCCCCAAGCCTTTCTTCTGCTAGGTTTCCCAGAAACTAGCTCCATTAAATAAATCACAAGCAGGCTTCCACTAAACAAAAACCAAAACCAAGTTCTTTCACTCACATTAGCCATCCAGCCTGCTTGCCGGCATCCTTCCTAGCTCTAATTAGAATCTGACCAATTTCCTCTCAGCTTTGCTCTAGTTCCACATTCTCCTGTTCCACACCTCCCTGTTTCACCTGTTCAGCAAGCTCCTCCTACTACAGATTTCATGGGACTTAGACTTCCATTTGACTCAGGCAGGTAACATAGGTCTATTAATGAAAGGGAAAGATCTCCCATTTAAATTATCATTACAGATGTCCATACCTAATAAGCAACATAGTGCCAGTAATATTTTCTTATCTTTTACACATCATGAATAGTTTGCTACCTGACATTGTTATATCCTAGTGTATTACCTTCCCTTAAAGGATCATAGAAAATAATGAGAGATCAAGTAAGTCTTGATAAAGATGAGATATGTCAATATTAACCAGATTAATATTCTGTGTGGGGAAGGGGAGGGAAGAGAACAAATATTTATCAAATGCCTACTATAAAACATATATTGTACTAAGTACTTTGCAAATATTATCTCAACTCAGGGAAGAAACTGGGTTTTTAATAACAATAGCTGCCAAAAAATGTAAAATAATGAGAAATTTAAAGACAAGCAAAACTTAAAAGAGAAGGAAAAATAATGATCAAGAAAGGTACAACAAAAGTCCACAAAAACAGTTTTTGTAAGAAAACCAACTGTATTTTCTCAGAGGTGAAATCAAAGGGTCAAATTATTCTAGTAGTGTGTACAAAAGGCTAACCAATAATAATGGAACTAATTTTTGTAATATAAACTACCATATAAATTTTATATTTATGTATATATATGTATATATATGTATATATATATATATGTAAACTAATATATAAACTAATCTTTAAATTCTGTCTGGTTCAATGAGGTATTAGTTCTTTACAATTTTAATAGACTTAAAAACAGATTAGATGGGAAATATCTACTTGGAAACTTAATTAGGATTGTTGCTGAGTTCAATATAAAACACAGTTGAAGTACAAAAGTGTAAGTAGGTTGGAACAGAGAGTTGGATAACCAGCTATCTGAACAATACTCACAGCTTATGAGAACTAAAGAAACTAGCTGTTGCTCTTGATTGCAATAATTTGGTCACTTCCAGGACTCAGGTTCAAGATAAAGAAACTAACTTAAAGACAGATACTACTATACTGCAACTATGACTATGATGATGATGACAATGACAACTAATACTAGCAATACAAATTATTATTATTTATTTATGTATTGACACTTATCCAATATTTTGATGTTTGTAAACTATGAGTTTATTTCAATTTACCATTAAAAGAACCCAATGAATTAAGTATTTCAGATATAATTATACCTGTATTATTGGCAAGGAATCTAAGGAGGGTTGAGAAGTTTGTCTGCTGGTACACATCTGATGACTGTCTGACATGGCATTTAAGAAAAAAGTGAAATTTTAATTTGTGTATATATATATATGTATGTATATATATATAGGTATAGATATAAGCATAAACAAATATATGTATGTATATACACAACTTCAGATATTATAATCCTTACTGGACCTGAATTTAATTGTTTTTAAGTGTTAAAGATAGACAGAATATTTGAAAAAAAAATTCTTGTAACACTTAATAACATATCAGTACAGAATATAGTGGTGTTATCATTTCTTTTTAGATCACAGTGAAGAAAAATAAAATTATTTGAAAAAAATCTCCAAGTTTCAAAATGTAAGTGACCTTCAGAATGATCTACTCCAACCCATATCCAAAATAATCTTAAAATAAAATAACTGAAAATTAGTCATCCAGCATCTACTTTACAACCTCCGATGAGTGGAAGCCATCTTTCCTTAAGCAGCCCATTCTATCTTTTATAGTTTTATTTGTTTGGGATTTTTTCCCCTGAGATCAAGCCATATTTGTCCCCCACCCCCACTTTTTAAACTTCCAAACATTGTCCCTACTTATGACCTCAAGTGTCCAAATTAAAATGTCTAATCTCTTTTCACATTACAACCCTCTATACTTGTGAAAAAGAAAAACTATCAAAACAATCTGAGTTTTCTCTTCTCTCACTTCCTCCAAGAAGACATAGACTCAATGTGCTTTGCCACCCTCATCATCTTCCTCTACCCACTGAAAAGCCTATCAATTTTCTATTGAGATATGAACCCACTGAACTAAACATGATATTCCAGATGTGGTCTGACTGGAGTAGGGCACAGTGTCTAGCATATAATAGGTATTTAATAAATATATGTGCATATGCATCTGCACAAGCACAAACATATCTACATATATATGTTTTATGTATATATGTGTGTATGTAATGTGTAGGGGTATGTCTAGGAGTGTATAATGGATTTTATTTTCAACATTGGTTTTCCTCACCAGTCTTAGCTTATCTGAACGTTAAAATTCCTGACATCATTTTTACAAGCATATAAGATGATGAAATTTAATAGAAATAAATTATGCAGCATAAATTAATGTTTTACACTAAGAATTAATTGCATTATTTTGTCCCCATCTTTAATTTGAAAACTCACCATGCTACAAAAAATGTTTCAAGATTTTTGATATTCTTGGCAGTTCATTTTGAGATAAAATACTGTATTCTTTTCCCAACATTTTTGCAATGAACTTCAGGTTATAGGAAGAAAAGTAAGTGTTTACAATACTTCTTCATACTCACTGTGTGATATGAATTCTTTTGTATATAGTTTCTCAAAAGTCTCTATGGGGAATAATAAGCCTGACATAAATAATCCTCATAATAATAAGCAAATAATGTAATTGACTCTAAACGAAAGTGTTTAGAGACTAGAAAGAGAAAATAATGGTTGAAAACTTGTCACTTGCTGCTTTTGTGACTTGAGGGACTCAGTTTTCAATGCCATCTTTTCATCATTTTAGTACTGTCCATGGTGTTTTCTTGGCAATGATACTGGAGTGGTTTACCATTTCCTTCTCTGCAGGTCACCTTTTGTTAGAACTCTTTTCTCTGACCTGCCCATCTTGGGTAATTCTACATGTTATAGTGCATAGTTTCAATGAGTTATGCAAACCATTTTGCCATGACACTTTTTACCTGATTGGTAGAAAATATAAGTGCTCTATGTGAAAAGAATGCAAAGATAATACATTTAAATATATTATAAAAGGGAAAAAAGTTTGATTAAAGGAAAAAATAATTTTAATGATTAGTTCCACCTAAAAGTTGAATACACTGCCAATGAGGATAGTAGGTTCTCTTCACTTTAGACCTATAAATAAAATATTTTTCAACTCATTTGTCAAGTATATTGTAGAGAGGATGACATTTTTTTATGTGCCAAGTATTTTATAAGTCACCATGAAAAGAATACCAAAGAAAGAAACAAAAAAAGAGATACTTTATCATCCAGGATATAAGTATTTAAATTTATAAAAGTTGGGTTTTGGGTAACCAATCCAAGTAATTCTGGAGTATAAAGTGTCATGAGATAGTCCTCTCCTCCTCAGACAGTCTCCTCTCCATGTTTTTTTTTTTATTTTACATTTTTAAGAGAATTTATATCACATAACACAATTTCAACTTTTGATCAGGTGATATTTCTTTTAAAATATATACATTATAGACCACAAACGGATTTTTTTTTAACATTAAGCAACTGAGACACTAATCATTACTATGTATGCTAACTTCATAAACACTTGACCTAATTATCTCCACACTATTACTAAGAATTAAAGGACCCTAACTTATTGTTGTTGGCCTAAAGTCCTAAGCCTAATAGTTTAATTTTAGACTTGACCTCAAATGTTCCCCTACCAACAATCTATAATTTAATGGACCTGGTATTAAGCTTACAAATGTTTTGACTATAGGAAATTGCCACTAAGAGTAGGGACATTGCAGGGCAATAATATCTCCCCAACTTCATGTCACTTCGAGGCAGGAGTAGATTGTAAACTTTCATTCAGTGAGGCTAAGAGTCTGCCAGATGTCAGTGGGGAAATTGAGTCAGGGGAATCCTACCTCAGCCCTGGCTGAACAGTTGCTCTCCTACCTTTCCCATGAGATGACCTTTTTCAATTCATACCAGCATCTCACAGGTTTACTGGCATCATGGATTGGAGGCTCAGACCACCTTTCTTGCTACCCATACCTGGAGTTAGACTCAGAAGAACAGTCACGTAATAGTCCCATAGCATCTTAAAATAGCAAGTTCCAATAACCAGGTTTCAGATATGCCTATAATTTCACACTGGCTAAGGAACATCTTTTGAGGCAAGTCTTAAGTGGCTTACATGCCTTTCTATACAAGTTCTAGTTCCTGCTTAAATAACAATCATAAAATCAAATTTACCATTAAAATCTTAACTGTTCCATCAATGCCAAATTTTACCCAAAGTTACCTGCCTCTAGGAGAGTTAGACTAAAATTCATTTCCCCAAACTAAAGACATCTCTGATTTAGTCTCAGTAATTAATTCAGTCAATTGTTTTAACACAAATTGATTTTACATCACTTTGTAACTTGTCTAATTTTTCTCCCCATCTTTCCCCTCCCCCACCCCCTAATACCTTGCATTCTGATTATCCCTTCCCTCAATGAGCCCTCCCTTCTATCAAACCCCACTCTTCCCTTATCCTCATATTCCCTTTTCTTGTAAGGCAAGATAAATTTCTGTGCCCCATTATCTGTATTTCCTATTTCCTGGTTTTATGCAATAATAGTTCTCAACATTCGTTTCTAATACTTTGAATTCTGCCTTCTTTCCCTCCATCCCTACGCATCCCCACTGAGAAGGCAAGCAATGCAATACAGGCTATATATGTGTCATTTGGCAAAAGACTCCCATAATAATCATGTTGTGTAATACTAACTATATAGCCCTCTATCCTACTCTATCCCCCCTTATTTTTTTATTTCACTCATTTAATCTTGTCCCTTCCCAAAAGTGTTTATTTCTAGTTATTCCCTTCTCCCATTTGTCCTCCCTTCTATCATTCCCCACACCCCACTTGTTGCCGCCTCCCCTACTTTCCTATAGTATACAATAGATTTTCATACCAAATTTAGTGAGCATGTGATTCCCTCTTGAAGTCATATGAAAGTGTAGCTTCACTTTCCCTTTCTTCCTTTCTCCCTTTTCTCCTCCATTGAACAAGATTTTTCTTTATGTCTTTTATGAGTTATAGCCTGTTACATTCCATTTCTTCCTTTCTCCTCCCAGTATTTTCCTCCTTCCACCCTTAATTTTTATTTTATATCTATTTTTTGTGGATGTCATCTCTTCTGTTTCAACACAGCCTTTACTCTCTGTCTATGTTTGCGTGTGTGCATGTGTGTGTACAATCCTTCCACCTACCCAAATACTGAGAAAAGTTTCAGGAGTTACAAATATTTTCTGTCCATGAAGGAATGTAAACAGTTCAGTTTTAGAAAGTCTTTTATGATTTTTCTTTCCTGTTTAATTTTTCAAGCTTCTCTTCATTCTTGTGTTGGAAAGTCAAATTTCCTATACAGTTTTGATCTTTTCAACATGAATGCTTGAAAGTCCTCTATATCATTGAATGACCATTTATTCTTTTGAAGTATTATACTCAGTTTTACTGGGTAGGTGATTCTTGATTTTAATCCCAGGTCCTTTGACTTCTAGAATATCCTATTCCAAGCCCTTTGATCCTTTAATGTTGAAGCTTCCAGATCCTGTGTTATCCTGATTGTATTTCCAAAATACTCAAATTGTTTCTTTCTAGCTGCTTGCTGTATTTTCTCCTTGACCTTGGAACTCTGAAATTTGGCCACAGTATTCTTAGGCGTTTCTGTTTGGGGGTTTCTTTCAGGAGATGATTGGTGGATTCTTTCAGTATTTATTTTGCACTCTGATTCTAGAATATCATGACAATTTTCCTCGATAATTTCATGGAAGATAATGTGTAGGCCCTTGTTTGGCCACAATTTTTAAATTTTTCTCTCCTGGATCGATTTTCCAGGTCAATTGCTTTTCCAATGAGTTGTTTCACATTATCTCCTTTATTTTTCAGTATTTTGGTTTTGTTTTCTAACTGCTTAGTGTATCTCATAGTTATTAATTTCCCTGAACTCATTTCTCTCTTTCAGAGGACTATTTTGTTCAGTGAGCTTTGGAACCTTCTCTTCCATTTGGCTAATTCTGTTTTTTAATACCTCCTTCTCCACATTGGCCTTTTGGACCTCTTTTTCAAATTGAGTTAGCCTCTTTTAAAAGGTGTTATTTTCCTCAGCATTTTGGGGGTTCTCCTTTAGCAAACTGCTACCTCACTTTTCAAACTCTTCTGTTGACTAAACCTAGTTTATGTTCACTTTGGAGGCCCTAAAGACAGGGATCTTAACTTCCTGTGACAGTAAGCCTTGTACTTCCTCATCTGAAAGGATGGGAGGAGACACCTGTTCACCAGGAAAGTAACCTTCTATGATCTTATCTTGTTTCCTTTTTTTTAGGCATTTTCTCAGCCCTTTACTTGACTTTTGAATCCTTTGTCAAGAGACTAGACTCAGATGCTTGTTTGCCCTGGGTTTTGCATGGGGGTGGGGCCATCACTCAGGAGTGGGGTTTAGATCAGCTGCTCCCTACCACCAGAAACTTTAAGTTGAGCTACCTAAACAGTGGATCCAGGTTGCTTCCCAGCCTCTGTAGTTGCCTACAGTTTGCTGTTGCAGCCTCTGCCATCACCTGGGGCTATTGCTGGAGAAACCCCATTCCCTCTTGTCCAGCTGGAAAAGTCCTCTCCCATTGATCTTTGTAACTTTGCTTGTCCCTGGGGGGTTGAGGTATCTGGGATCTTCCCTGCTAGGAACTCTGCCTGGAGGTCTGTTCAGGTCCTGTTCCTCCCAGTGCTGCATGGCCAGGGCTGTGCTCTGCTGTGCTCAGTATTGCATGAGACAGACCTTTCCTGTAGGCCTTCCAGGTTACCTTTGGCTGAAAATCTCTTTTGATCTGTTGTTCTGTTGCTTTTGCTGCTCTAGACTTTAATGAGAGTCCTTTTCACAGGTATTTTGTGGGCTGTGGGGGAAGTGCTAGAGTATATATGTCTTTCTACTCTACCATCTTGGCTCCACCCCCCTAGAGGATGAATTTTGAGGTAAATATTGGACTAAATAGCCTCAAAGTTCCCTTCAAACTCTGAAATTCAGTGAATCTGTGAAAATCTAATATAAGAGTTTGTTTGAAAGGATATTTTCAATTATACTGTAGAAAGGAAATCTCATGAAAATTTCAACCCCTATTTTTCAGGGAATAACTGGCAATCTTCAAGTTTACAATAAAAATATCTGAAATTGTAACAAACAATAGAGAAACACTAATATAAATTCAATGCTGAAAGAAATTGGAACCAAAAAGGAAAGAGTATGTTTCCTTTTTCATTCTCCATTTTTACATCTTCCTACAAAAACCACCCCTTCCTTTAAATCATCTACTTTGGTCTGGTGGTAAAGTAAAAGAAGGAGACACTATCAGAAAATAAGATAAAGACATCAGTTACCTTGCAGTGTGTCTGTGCAGAAGCATTGTGACAAGATGAGAGGAATTTCATGGTATATAGTCTGGAGATATCTGTTCTTGTTGTTGTTGCTGCTTTTGCTGCTGCTGCTATCATTACTGTTGTGTTATATTGTTTTTCAGTTGTGTCCAACTTTTCCCGATTCCTTCTCTGGTTTCTTGGCAAAAATGCTAAAGTGGTTTTACATTTTCTTCTCCAGCTCATTTTATAGATGAAGAAACTGAGACAAACAAGTTTATGTGATTTGCCCCCTGTCACCTAGTTAATAAGCATCTGAGGCCATATTTGAATTCTTGTCTTCTTGACTTCTGTCCCTGCATTCTATCCACTGCTCTATGTATTGACATTTCACCTATCAGAAATTCAGAACCAAAGAAAGCATGTTGGATTTGAAGGTGAAGCTGAGAAGATATTTATTGTGTAGCATCATGGATTTTGTCCTAAACAAAGTGAAATTGCACGCATCAGTTTTAAAGGGTCTCAAAGTCAAGGCTGGCATATGAGGGAAGGAGAAGACTGTAATGTAAAAACATGGCTGACATACATTTGTGTTATTTCTTATGAAAATAAGTAATGGTATGTTCATAATTCTTCATGATTTACAAATTTATAATCATACAAATTACTGAAAGAAGAAAAGAATATAATTCACTAATTCTGATGACTAAATCCATTTGACTGAATAGAAAAGAGTTTTTAAGTATCTTTCAATAATTTCAAATATAAATCGATTTTTTTTGAAAAATTTAACCACACATACAACTATTCAATGGTGGATTACTATCATCAATTAATTCATAATATACATCTATCTCTCTATCTATATATATATATATACATATATATGTATATATATAGAGAGAGACTATATATATATATATATATATATATATATATATACTCACTAAAATTATATCCACTGCTTGAGGAGTATCAAGTATCCAAATAAAATATTTCATCATAAATTTCCTTATGTGAGGATGTCAATATGCATATTGCATCAAGTTCAAGAACATTATAACTCATTCTCAATAAGATTTATGATTATTAAAGAATATTGTCTTAACAAAATACAGACGAAAAGCAATAAACAAATTTCATACATATTATCGATCAGAATATGTGTTCAGAAGATCATTTGATAACAAAGTAACACAGAACTATAACCAAAATTGAAAGAAGAATAGAAGATTCTGAGAATATGGTGAAATATGTCAGTAAATTCCAAGTTCTCAAGATTTTCCCCAACATAAAAGATAAAATAGCACCTTAGGGTAAGCAAAGTTCTGGTAAAAATAAATAAGAATAGGGGCACAGCAGGGATCTTTCTGGGACAATTTGAGATCAGAAGAAAAATCCCTGGATGAGCTTTGATACTTTTGAAGAGTAAACACCTCCAGGCTAGGGTCTCCTTTAACAACAAGCAACAAATACTGGAGTTCCTTGGTTTGAAAGGCTGTCTTGACCCCAACCATAGTAACTTTTGTGCATGGGACAGCCTTCGGGAGGCTCCCCTGAGCCCAGGAAGGTCGAGGAAATCTATGCTGACAAAGAACACCAGATACAGCTGTGTTGCAAAAAAGAGAAGAGATGAGAAGGAAAGACCACACAGTGAGTGCAGAGGCAGTGGGGCAGAATGTCCCTGGCAGTAGTCACTTACAGGAGGTTGGAACTTTGACTTTGATTCCAGGCTAAAAGGAGAACTGAATATCTGGGGCAAGAGACACCATCCTCCACACCCTAGAGCTAGGGTGATTACAAACAGTAAGCAATTATTACAAAAAATGCACAAGAAAAGGAGAAACAGTCCAACCACAGAAAACTATTATGGAAATAGAGAAGACCAGGGTTCATCTTCAGAGATGATACTGAATCATATAAAACCCTTTCTACTCCAAAGAGTAATGTCAAATGGCCACCTGACTGAAAAGACTTTAAAAATCAAATGAGTGAGATGGAGCAAAAAACTAAAAAATATAAGAATAGTTCAAGAAAAATAGGATTATGAAAGGAAAGTCAACCAATTAGAAAAGGAGGTCAAGGATCCTAAGAAAGAAAACGACTTTTTGAAAATTATAATTGGGCAAGGTGAAGCCAGTGGAATTATAAGAGATCAAGAAATTATGAAACAAGATAAGAATAATGAAACAAATAGAAGAGAAAGTAAAATATCAAATAAAAAATAACAGATCTGGAAAACAGATCAAGAAGAGAAAACATAAAATTAATCAAATTACCCAAGAGTTATGATGAAAAAAATCTTTATACAATAATACAAGAAAAAATTAAAGAAAATTGTCCTGAAGCATTAGAATAAGGGGAGGGAAAGTATAAATAGAGAAAAAAAATCCATCAGTCATCATTCAAAAGAGATTTTATGAGGAAAACTCATAGGGATATCATAGTCAAATCCTAAAACCCCCAGCTCAAGGATAAAATACTGAAAGCAACAAGATTAAAGCAACTTAAATATCATGGTGCCATAGTTAGAATCACACAAGACATAATAGTGGAGACATGAAAGGACTACAGGTCTTGTAACACTATATATCAAAGAGCAAAAGAACTGAGTCTCTGATGAAAAATATCATATCCAGCAAAATTAAACATCATCCTGAATGGAAAAAATGGATATTTGATCATCTCAGACTTTTAAATTTTGTTAAAAAAACTGAATTTAATAAAAGATTTGACATATAAGAACCAAGGGAAATATATGGGATTCAATAAGGACAGACCATTTACTACACAAACACAAGGATATACATACTTACATACATACATACATACATACACACACACATATATATACATATATAATGTATATCTATATGTGTAAAATACATGTAAATGTAAAACACATGTCTCAGATTCTTATCAATAATTGGGTAGCTCATAAGAAAAATTGGGGCAAACCTGAGCATGATAAGAGTTTAAACAGCAAAATTATTTAGGAACAGCTAAAAAGAATAATTATTTTATACAAATGAAATGCAAGAGGAAAATTGATACAGAAGAATTAGGTTGGGAGGGAAGGCTGGCAGTTCTGGTAACCTGTTTAAATTGGAAATGAATTTAAGAGGGAACAAGACATACACACACACACACACACACACACACACACATGTCTTTAGAGGAGTATAAATGTCTTGTAAATTCAGAAGATACAAAGTGGTAGGGGCATAGGGAGGGGCAGAAAAAGTGAGAGATCTTTAAAGAGGAGGGTGAGGAAAAGATAAAATGGGTTTTAAAAGATAGTTCATGCTTATGAGAATGGAAGGATAGGAGAGGGATCCTTGGAGAAGGGTAGGCAGATAATAGGATGGTAAGGTAGCAGTAAAGTAGAGGAGGCAAGAGGGATATGAACAAACATAAAAACAAAGTTTAGAAATAGAATTTGTTAGGAAAAGTATATGTCTATAGATGTATGTATATAGGTATACATGTGAGAGAAATATATCTAAATTTAAATGCAGCCTTCTGGAGGGGAGAAAGGAAAAAGGAACAAAGCAAAAAAAAGTGTACAGTAAAGAAAAAAAGAAAATTACAAGGAAGCAAAGAAATGAACAGTTCTCAACACAATATGGACTATTTTACCATACAGGCTTTCTACAAAGGAAAATTTATTATGTATTTTGAATCCTGTCTTATGTTCTGCTATACACATGACATTTCTTTTTTCTCCCTTACTTTGTATTTAAGTTCCAATATTTAAGTGTATGGTGTGTTTTTCCTTCTCTTATCTATTCTGTATTTGTATTCTTGGCATTTGAGTCTAAAACAAAATTTTAAAAAAGAAAGACAAAAAAAGAGGACAGAATGTTGTATGGTCGATTAAGGTTGTTTTAATGTGATTCTAATGGTCCCAAATTGTTCGTTTATTCAACAGAAATTTTCCTTCAGTGATGTTTTAAAATTAAGACTCTTGAATACCATAGTATATGATGTATGGGGAAAAGTCAGGTGACGAACTTTGTGCAATAAATTATTAGATCAATGTCTTATGAAATATCTATGAAAAAATGAGCTATATCCTGTGATTAGAGATAATAATAATAGTAAGAATATATAACAGCATTTAAAATATTTAAATAACAGCAGTAATATTAGCAATAATATCTAGCATATATAACATTTTAAGATTAACACAAGTTTATTATCTTATATGTTACTAAGAGACATAGAGCCTAACTGTTCTTCTGGTAATCAGAAAAGGCAAATGGCCTCAAGGGCTATCTTTCTCATAAAGAAAAAGTTCCATGCAATATCTATAGAATTAAATTACAAAGAATCACACCACGTGAGAAAACATAGGTGTGCTATGCTATTCACTGAAGAAATGAGAGTTACTTTTGAGATCATAGATCCTCTGAAATACCAAAATACCCATTATGCAGATTAATTATACATTTCTGATATGCCATCCTGTTATATAATGGAAATCTCTTTTTATGTTTTGTGTATATGTTGTTGTTTTTTGAGGGGATACATCTAATAATGTGTGCTAAGATCAAACCATCTTGATTCTAATCCAGAAAAAAAAAATGGAGTTGCTAGGTTTGCTGAAGAAAACCTTTAAAAAGAAAGAGAGAAAAGTAATTAAGGATTAGCGACCTGAATTCCAGTGATGGATTATTCAACTTTTAAACAATATCAGTTGCATTTGGATAGGGAAAGGTTGTAATAGAATCAGAGAGTTCTATTACATGGGTTAATGATGAGAGACAGTGAAATAGAAATAATCGGAAGGAGGGAAATCTCTTCTTCCGTCATACTTCTTTTGAGGGGGCCACATTTTAGAATGTAGAGTCCCTGGCCAAAATTGTCATTAAACTTTATGCTAAGGAAAGTCTTGCTTTAAAATCTGCCTTTATGGAAAGTATGATTACAGAGTAAGAATTCTTCAGAACCTATATTTTAATGGGGGAGCAAGATGAATTCTGCACTTGACCATGCTTTTCATTTGTATTTTGTTTCTGAAGGATTGCATCTATTATACATAGTTACTAGGAACCGATTATCAGTAGCAGTGGTAAAGCTGAAATTACAATTTAAAATAGCAATTATCACTGATATTTATAAACTGTTTAAAGATTTATGAAAGATTTGGATTTTTGTTTTTGGAATGAGAACAATAACACACATGATATACATAATTTTATTTTAAACTCACCATAAAAATGTGAGGGGGTTTCTTTTAATTTGTGTTCTGCTTTGTGTGTTCATTTAACAAGTGAGAAAACTCCAGTAGGAAAAAAAAAACAACTAAATTACTTGTTCATGGTCACCAAGAAAATATACACCAAAAAGACTATTTCCATATAATAAATGTATAGGATACAATTTTGAAACTCAGAATTGAAATTTAAATTGTATGTACAATTAAATTCAATGTAATTATATATATGTACATATATACTATATATATATATGTATACACATATATATTTGGGAATAAGCTTATAATTATAATCAGGTAATTGAATTGTGAATATCACTCACTTTTTAAAATCAGAAATGAGACTATTTTTCTCATTGATAATAGGATAAAAAGCACTTAGCCTAATATTTCATAAATAACGACATGGGAAATAATTAACTAGTGTACTATTAGTTAGGATTCCATCAGCCTATACTTCTACTTTAATTTTGAGTTTCCCTGATATCACTGTTTTGGAGAATAACCTTGGAATGGGTTAAAATTATTCTTTATCTTGATTCCAAGATTTTCCTGAACTGCAACTGTCCTCATTCTTGCTCTCTATGTATAAATTTCAATAAAGGAGATTCATTTAACATTAGCCTACATAAATATTATCCTAGCCCATCAAATTTATTTTCCAAGTTATTGCTCTTAGCTAATTATGCAATTTACAACATAATAAATAAATTTTTAAAATTAATAATTGTATCACTAGGTTCACCAAGATAACAGTTAAACTGTTCCACAATTATCTATGCCAAATTTTTTTTAAATTTCCAATAGAATGAATGACCCAAAGCATTGCAACTATATTGTCTTAGAAATTGCATTGCAAAACGAATCATGAGAACATTGGTATAATTTGTAAAACATTAGTTTCTGCTGTTAACTATACTATCATGTAGATAGTATTGTTTAAAAAAGATAGCCTCAGTTATAGAAGGATGTTATGAAATTACAAGAACACAAAAATCACTAGAGATGTAGGTACAATTTGGAAATCACTGTAGGGTAACTCTAGTCATGAATAAGTCATGAAGAGATGTAAACTTGAACCTCCTGTTCTGGATCTGAAACCACAATTTACTGGTAACTATTTCTTGGCCAAATTGCTAAATCTCTCTGAACGCTGACTTCCTCACCTGTGAAATGTAGTCTAAAAAAAAAAAATGTCCCTAACATGACAAATAATCCTTGATTTTAAGGAGGTTACATTTTTTTCCCCCAAAGGAGACTATATTTACATATCCACACATGCGGGAATTTCAGAGGAAAGTTCCTGGCAGCTAGCAAGATCAGGAAAGAAGTTCCATAAGAGGTGAACTTTAAAGGAAACTAAAAGTTTTAAGAGGTAAAGGTGAGAAGAGAGTGCATTATAGCCCTTGAGTACAGCCTGAGGAAAAGAACAAAAATAGGAGATTCAGTGTTTTCTGTAAAGAAGAATAAAAAGAGCAATCTTGCTGATGGAAAACTGCTGGAATAGGTACTTCAAACTGCATTTAGAAGATTGGTTGACTCGACACCTTTACAGAAGTAGGAAGTCCACAAGTGTTGCAAGCTACATGTGGCTTCAGACTTGTTTGGTGTACTGATTAGTTATGCTGACTTCTGTCTTTAAAAAAAAAAACAAAAAACAAAAAACAAAAAACTACCATGATTATATGGGATGACTGGGAAGGTGAGGAATACAGGAGGACCTTATGCTAATGGAATAAGGAACAAAGACAAGAATTAAATTTTATTTTTAAATAAAATAATTTTAAAGTAACTTGGGGACATGGATTGGTTTAATGGGTTAGACATGAATGGCTTAAATGGAGTTTTAAATTTATACTAGATGTAATGCAATTTTGTTGAACAAATAAGTGGTTTAGCCAAGCCTGCCAAGCCTATTTCAGGAATGATATTTTGGATGGCATGTAAATGGTAGATTGGAATTAGGAAGAAGAGATCAAATAAAAGAATGTTACAATATGTTTCATGTGGCCAGTTATTTTCCATGCCAAGGCAATCCCATTTTTTGTGTATTTTCGTTTCCTATGCTGTTTGCTCCAGCAGACCCCTCACCTCTTTATTCTCAATGTCCCTCTAAACTTCAATCTTTTCCTATCTACTAATCTCTTTCCTAATGACTATAAACATGCTCATGACTACCCATGATTAAAAAAAGAAATATACTTGAGACTACCATCCGTGATCACTATTATTCTATATATCTCCTGCCCATCTTGCCTGACTATGTGAGAAAACTGTCTATAAGAAGATAGTCCCTTTCCTCTACTCTCATTAGAGTCTAAATGATCTCCAACTTGACTTGTTATCATCATTTAACTGAAACTAATCTCTCTAAAGTCACCATGGATCTCTTAATTAGCAAATCTGATGGACTCTTCTTCAGCTTCATTCTTCTTAACAACTCTGCAGCCTTTAATATTGGTGACTGTCCTCTTCTCTTGTATATTCTCTCTCCTTTATAGTTTTTCCCCCTTGAGGTTAGTTTTGACACTGCTCTCTCCTTGTTCTCTTCCTAAACTGTACAATTTCTTCTTTCCATAGTCACGCCATTACACATTTCTAGAAAGGTCAGAAAATAAGGTTTGGGGGGGCAGATTGAGTTGATTGCATCTAAAATGTGTGTCTGTGATTTAGAAGGGAAATGGGGGCAATTTCTTTTTTAAAATACTATTCTATCAATCACATTGCATCACTGACAGTATCAGAAGAATCTATTTATTCTCAGATGTATTTATTCATCCTTATCCTCTCATGACCTCATCTCACTTTGGATATCTCAAAATGGATGGCCATCAACATCTGTTTTAAACTAAACTTAGTCATTTTAAAATAAACAATTTGAAGTTAAACACTTTGAAACACTTATTCAAGCATCATTAATTATTTGGCTCTCCCTCATTCTTTGTCTTATTTCTACCTTTGTTATTAATATCAATGGGATCATTAAAGTCCGAAACATATAGGCTTTCATCCTAGGTTGCCGTTCTTGCCTTCACTTATAGGGTTCACTACAAATTTCTTGCAAAATCTCAGCTATGCCCTCTGTGCCATAAGACAATCTTTTTAAATCTCCCTAATTAACTTACTATCCTACTCAACATAGTAAATTATTACAAATTATTACATTAATCTTCAAATCTCTCACAGATCCACCTACCTCAGCCCCTCAGTTGTGAACCTTGTCTCATATTTCAGTGAGAAAAATTGAGGTCATTCTCCAACAGCTCCACTTTCTCTATTTCTACTAATCTCATATTACCCAGACAACTTCTGCCACTGTTTCTTCTTTCAACCAATCTCCCATAATAAAGTATCCTTTTCTGCTTGCTAAGGCCAACCTATCTACATATACAAATCATCACACTATATCCAGTCTTCACAGACAAATTCTCTACTTTATTATCATCACTCTCTTATCTTCAATCTCTTCTTGCCTTCTGGATAATAGCCTACTGGCAACAAGCATGCCTGTGCCCAAAGTGAAACACATAAATAGATCAATAGATAAGTGAATAAACGATCAAATTAATTAACAAAAGAAAATAGTAACAAAAATCTCACTTGATTCACCCACCTCCACCAGCTATCATCCCAAATCTCTTCTGCCTTTTGTGACTAAACTTAAGAAAACTATCTGCAATAAGATCTTCCTTCTTTCCTCTTACTCTCTTTTGAACTTCTCTTCTCATTGCTTTTCTCTTCTTAACTCTCCTTGGCTTTATTTCCAATCTTTCTTTCATAATGTGGCAGAAACACTACAGAAGTAGTTGCAATTTCAGTGCTACTAATTTAAAAGAGATCACTCTCCACACTATTAAAGGTTTCCTAATTTCCAAATTCAATGACCTTTTCTCATTCCTCTTTCTTCTTGACATCTCTGTAGGTAATGACCCTCTTCTTTCTACTGTATTTTAATGACTCTTTCCTATGCTAGTTCTCTTGCCAATATGAACTCTCTTCAGTCTCTTTTGCTTAATCTTCATCCAGTTCATGCTCACTCATTTTGAGAGTCCCGAAGGACTCTGTTCTTGGGGATTTGCCTCCCATCCATACTATTTTACTCAATTAATCTTACCAACTCCCATGGATTCAATTACTATCTCTTTGCCAATGATTATCTCATCCACTTGTGCAGATATAACCTCTCCTGATCTCCATTCCTTTTTTAAAATTTTATTTTATACTGAAATGCCAGAACACAAACACAGAATAGAGAAAAGAAACAAAAAAATTATGAACTTAAATATTGGAATTTAAATACAAATTTAGAATGAAATAAAAACATGTCATGAGCATAGTAGAATATAAGAGCATTCAAATTATGTAACAATGCATTTTCATTTCAAGAAAGCCTGTACAATAAATAATACTTGTTTATTTTCTTTGATTCTTTGTTAATTCTCCTGTTCTCTGCTGTGAACTTCTTTACTTTGTTCTCTTCCCCCTCCCTCTACTCTCCCAGCATGCAACAATAAAGTTTATTATATTTCTCTATCACTATAGACACACACACACACACACACACACATATATACATACATACATACCTAGATATGTAGACATATATTATCCCAAACTGTTCTATACCTGATTTTTGGTTTTCATGTTTGTGCCTATCACTTGTTCCCTCTTGCCTCCTTCTTACTTCTTACCTACTTTCTTCTATCCACTACCTTGCCTACCAATTACTTACCTACCCACTAACTTCCATTCCTGCATCTTCAACTGCCTATTAGACATTTCAACATGGATGTCCTGGAGTCATCTTAAATGACATGTCCAAAGTTGAACTAATTATCTTTCCCTTAAGCCACTCCCTCTACATTGCCCCCAAACATTACTAGTAGAGTCAAAGGAACCAGTATCTTTCTAGTAACTCAAAAGTGTAACCTAGATATCATCCTCAACTCCTCTCTCTCACCAACCCTTCTTGCCCAATATTTTGCCAAGGGCTGTCAATTTTATTTTTATAGTATCTCTCCTTTCCCCTTTCTTACTGCCACCACACTAGTGAAGGCTATCATCACCTCACACTTGCACTATTACAATAGCTGATTGGTTGATTTTCCTGCCAAAAGTCTCTTGGCATATATATCCAATATATCATAATATATCCAATATATCATCCACTGTACTGTCAAAGTGATCTTCCTGAAGTATAGTTATAATAAATTCACTCCACAACTCAATAAAAAGCAGTAGATCCCTATCAGCTCTGATATCACATATAAAATCCTATATGTGGCAGTCAAAATCCTTCATAACCTGCGCCAGCTCACCCTTACTTTTCTATTCTTCTCACACCTTACTTTGCATAGACTACAATCCAGTGGCACTGGCCTCCAACCTATTCTTAGACTGAGACACCTCATTTCCTTACTCTGGCCATTTCACTAGCTCTCTCCATTCAAGAATACTCTTTCTCCTGATCTCTGCCTCCTGGATTTCTTGGTTTTTTTTCCAAGTTCCAATAACATTATATCTTCTATAGGAAGTCCTTCTCAATTCCTCTTACTACTTCTGTCTTCTCTTTTGGTTATTTGCACACACACACAAACATATATATACACATATATGTATATTTATACACACATACATATGTATATTTATACATGCATGTATATACACACACATATATATAGTTTTTTATAGTTTTTTGTGTGTTGTCTTCTCAATTAGACTGTGAGCTCCTTGAAACATAGATTCTCTTTTCCACTTTTCTGTATCCTTAAAATGGGCCTAGAATTGTGCTGGCATACAGTGGGTTTATTGAAATATCTATTGACTGATTGATTACATAACAGCATGATATGACAACAGGAGGGACAAATGAATTATCTCAACAAAACAAAAACACCCACGTAGGAGAAAGGGAAATAAATTATAGATATTCCTTTCTACACTTTTCAAAATATTTTCTTTTTTTTTTTTGAGATTATTTTTTTTATTTTGTAATGTTTAACAATCACTGCCATACAATTGTGATTTTATCCCCCCCACCTACCCCCCACTCCCCCCCTCCCTCCCCACGACTGCATACAATTCTGTATAGATTCTACATGTACTTTCCTATTGAGTATATTTTCACTATAGTCATGCTATGTAGTCAGACTAAGATAAATGAAAGAAATCGTATAACAAATCAGAACATGATATACAAACACATACACATACACAAACATGATCTGCTACAATATGTGAGTGACTTCCATATTTCTCTCTCTGAGTGTGGCAGTCATTTTGCCTTGAGGTCCTCCATTGGGATTTTTTTTTTTTTTTTTTTTTGGTAAGAAGTTCTTGTGTTATTACAAAAATCTAAGTCTACCAGAAAAAACTCTCACACACTGTGGTTGTTGCTGTGCATAAAGTTCTCCTGGTTCTGCTCCTTTCACTCAGCATCAGGTCATATAAGTCCTTCCAGGCCTCTCTGAAGTCTTCTTGTTCATCATTTCTTATGGCACAATAGTACTCCATTACATTCATATACCATAATTTATTCAGCCATTCCCCAATTGATGGACATCCCCTTGACTTCCAGTTTTTGGCAACTACATAGAGTGCTGCTATAAATATTTTTGTACATGTGGGACCCTTTCCCATTTTTATGATCTCTTGGGGATATAGTCCTAGTAGCGATATTGCTGGGTCAAAGGGTATGTACATTTTTGTAGCCCTTTGGGCATAGTTCCAAATTGCTCTCCAGAATGGTTGGATGCACTCGCACCTCCACCAACAATGAATTAGTGTTCCAACTTTCCCACATCCTCTCCAGCATTTATCATTTTCTTGTTCTGTCATGTTTGCCAATCTTATAGGTGTGATGTGGTACCTCAGAGTTGTTTTGATTTGCATCTCTCTAACCAATAGTGATTTAGAGCATTTTTTCATATGATTATAGATAGCCTTAACCTCTTCCTCTGAAAATTGCCTGTTCATATCCTTTGACCATTTATCAATTGGGGAATGACTTGTATGATTATACATTTGGATCAGTTCTCTATATATTCTAGAAATGAGGCCATTATCCCCGAGCTTAGGTGTAAAAATTCTTTCCCAATTTACTACATCCCTCCGGATTTTGGTTGCATTGGGTTTGGTTGTGCAAAAACTTCTCAGTTTAATGTACTCAAAGTTATACATTTTGCATTTCATAATGCATTCTATCTCTCCTTTAGTAAAGAATTCTTCCCTTCTCCATAGATCTGATAAATACATTATTCCTTGCTTCTCCAGTTTATTCATGGTATCAATCTTTATACCTAAATCATGTACCCATTTAGACTTTATTCTTGTGTACGGTGTCAGGTATGGGTCTATGCCTAATTTCCGCCACACTGTTATCCAGTTCTCCCAGCAATTTTTGTCAAACAATGAGTTCTTATCCCAGAAGCTGGGGTCCTTGGGTTTATCAAACAGAAGGTTGCTATATTCCTTGCCTACTGCTTCTTGAGTGCCAAGTCTATTCCACTTGTCTACCTCTCTGTTTCTTAGCCAATACCAAGTGGTTTTGATAATTGCTGCTTTATAGTACAGTTTGAGGTCTGGTAGCGCTAGGCCACCTTCCCAAGCATTTCTTTTCATTAGTCCCTTTGATATGTTTTTCCAAATGAATTTTGATATTATTTTGTCCAGCTCTAGAAAGTAATTGTCTGATAGTTTAATTGGTATGGCACTAAATAACTATATTAATTTGGGTAGAATTGTCATTTTTATTATATTAGCACGGCCTATCCATGAGCCACTAATGTTTTTCCACTTACTTAAATCTGACTTTATTTGTGCAAAAAGTGTCTTGTAATTGTGTTCATATAATCCCTGGGTTTGTTTTGGCAGGTAGACTCCTAAGTATTTTATACTGTCTACCCTAACTTTAAATGGGACTTCTCTTTCTATCTCTTGCTGTTGGACTTTGTTGCTAATATATAGGAATGCAGAAGATTTGTGTGGGTTTATTTTGTACCCTGCAACTTTGCCAAAGTTGTTTATTAATTCTAGTAATTTTTTACTGCAATCTCTGGGATTCTCTAGGTAAATCATCATATCATCTGCAAAGAGTGATAACTTAGTTTCTTCTTTGGCTATTTTAATTCCTTGGATGTCTTTATCTTGTCTAATTGCTACAGCTAACATTTCTAGTACCATATTAAATAATAGTGGTGATAATGGACAACCTTGTTTCACCCCTGATCTTATTGGGAATGCATCTAGCTTATCCCCATTGCATATAATGCTTGCTGAAGGTTTTAGATAGATACTGCTTATTATTTTATGAAAAGTTCCCTTTATTCCTACATTCTCCAATGTTTTTAGTAGGAATGGATGTTGTATTTTGTCAAAAGCTTTTTCTGCATCTATTGAGATAATCATGTGGTTTTTGTTAGCTTTGTTGTTGATGTGATCGATAATGCTAATAGTTTTCCTAATATTGAACCAGCCCTGTAGTCCTGGTATGAATCCTACCTGATCATAATGTATTAATCTCGTGATAAGATGCTGTATTCGTTTTGCTAAAATCTTATTTAAAATTTTTGCATCTATATTCATTAGGGAAATTGGTCTATAATTTTCTTTCTCTGTTTTGTCTCTTCCTGGTTTGGGTATCAAAACCATATTTGTATCATAGAAAGAATTTGGGAGGACTCCTTCTTCCCCAATTTTCAAGAATAGTGTATGTAGTATTGGAATTAACTGTTCTTTAAATGTTTGATAGAATTCACTTGTGAATCCATCTGGCCCTGGAGATTTTTTCCTAGGGAGTTCATTGATGGCTTGTTCAATTTCTTTTTCTGAGATGGGGTTGTTTAAGTATTCAACTTCCTCTTCTGTTAATCTGGGCAATTTGTATTTTTTAAAATATTCATCCATCTCGTTTAGATTATCGAATTTGTGGGCATAAAGTTGGGCAAAGTAGTTTCTAATTATTGTCTTTATTTCCTCCTCATTGGAGGTGAGTTCACCCCTTTCATTTTTAATATTAGTAATTTGGTTTTCTTCTTTCTTTTTTTTAATCAGATTGACCAAAGGTTTATCAATTTTATTAGTTTTTTCATAAAACCAACTATTGGTTTTATTTATTAATTCAATAGTTTTCTTAATTTCAATTTTATTAATCTCTCCTTTGGTTTTCAGTATTTCTAATTTGGTATTTACTTGGGGATTTTCAATTTGTTCTTTTTCTAGCTTTTTCAACTGCAAGCCTAAGTCATTGATATCCTCTTTCTCTATTTTATTAATGTAAGCATTCAAAGATATAAAACTTCCCCTAATAACTGCTTTTGCAGTATCCCATAAGTTTTGGTATGTTGTCTCACTATTGTCATTCTCTCGAATGAAATTGTTGATTGTAGATGGCGTAGTAGAAAGACGCACATACACATAGCTCCGAACCCACAACCCATAGAACAACTACAAAGAAGTAACTCACGGCGAATTCTGCACCCAGAGGCCACAGAACATTGGAGCGAGGGAGATTTCTGTTCCGGAGAGACCTGCAAACCTCTCGTAAAAGGTCCTTCGTGGTGCGGACTGGGCTCCGGGACTGGGAGCTGAGTACAGCCCTGCCGTGGCCGCGGCCCCGAGAGGAACAGATCCGAGCGGGCTTCAGGGACGGGATCTCCAGCGGCCGCACAAGTACCTCCACCCACAGGTGACGGGGGTCTGTGAGAGAGTCCCTTTGGCGGGTCGAGGGGGGAGTGGGGTGCCCCCATGGCTCGGGCCCCCTCGGGAGACAGAAGCTGAGGGGCAGCGGCAGACCAGGGCTCTCCAAGCAGGCAGGAGCCTGGATCCATTGTTGAAGGTCTGTGCATAAACTCCCTGAGGGAACTGAGCCTGAGAGGCAGCCCTGCCCTCACCTGAGCATCTGAATTTAATCTCACACTGAATAGCAGCCCTGCCCCCGCCCAAAGCCCTGAGGCTGGAAGCAGCATTTGAATCTCAGACCCCAAACACTGGCTGGGAGGATAAGGAGGTGAGATGGGTGTGAGGAAAATATTCAGAGGTCAAGTCACTGGCTGGGAAAATGCCCAGAAAAGGGAAAAGAAATAAGACTATAGAAGGTTACTTTCTTGGTGAACAGGCATTTCCTCCCTTCCTTTCTGATGAGGAAGAACAATGCTTACCATCAGGCAAAGACACAGAAATCAAGGCTTCTGTGTCCCAGCCCACTCAATGGGCACAGACCATGGAAGAGCTCAAAAAGAATTTTGAAAATCAAGTTAGAGAGGTGGAGGAAAAGCTAGGAAGAGAAATGAGAGACATGAAGTCAAAGCATGAACAGCAAATCAGCTCCCTGCTAAAGGAGACCCAAAAAAATGTTGAAGAAAATAACACCTTGAAAACTAGCCTAACTCAATTGGCAAAAGAGGTTCAAAAAGCCAATGAGGAGAAGAATGCTTTCAAAAGCAGAATTAGCCAAATGGAAAAGGAGATTCAAAAGCTCACTGAAGAAAATAGTTCTTTCAAAATTAGAATGAAACAGATGGAGGCCAATGACTTTATGAGAAACCAAGAAATCACAAAACAAAACCAAAAGAATGAAAAAATGAAAGATAATGTGAAATATCTCATTGGAAAAACAACTGACCTGGAAAATAGAGCCAGGAGAGACAATTTAAAAATTATGGGCCTACCTGAAAGCCATGATCAGAAAAAGAGCCTAGACATCATCTTTCATGAAATTATCAAGGAAAACTGCCCTGAGATTCTAGAACCAGAAGGCAAAATAAATATTCAAGGAATCCACAGAACACCACCTGAAAGAGATCCAAAAAGAGAAACTCCTAGGAACATTGTGGCCAAATTCCAGAACTCCCAGGTGAAAGAGAAAATATTGCAAGCAGCTAGAAAGAAACAATTCAAGTATTGTGGAAATACAATCAGGATAACACAAGATCTAGCAGCTTCTACATTAAGGGATCGAAGGGCATGGAATAGGATATTCCAGAAGTCAAAGGAACTAGGACTAAAACCAAGAATCATCTACCCAGCAAAACTGAGTATAATACTTCAGGGGAAAAATTGGTCTTTCAATGAAATAGAGGATTTTCAAGTATTCTTGATGAAAAGACCAGAGCTGAAAAGAAAATTTGACTTCCAAACACAAGAATGAAGAGAACCATGAAAAGGTGAACAGCAAAGAGAAGTCATAAGGGACTTACTAAAGTTGAACTGTTTACATTCCTACATGGAAAGACAATATTTGTAACTCTTGAAACATTTCAGTATCTGGGTACTGGGTGGGATTACACACACACACATGCACACACGCACACACACATAGAGACAGAGTGCACAGAGTGAATTGAAGAGGATGGGATCATATCTTAAAAAAAAATGAAATCAAGCAGTGAGAGAGAAAGATATTGGGAGGAGAAAGGGAGAATTGAATGGGGCAAATTATCTCTCATAAAAGAGGCAAGCAAAAGACTCATTAGTGGAGGGATAAAGAGGGGAGGTGAGAGAAAAACATGAAGTCTACTCTCATCACATTCCACTAAAGGAAAGAATAAAATGCCTACTCATCTTGGTATGAAAACCTATCTTACAAGACAGGAAAGTGGAGGATAAGGGGATAAGCAGAGTGGGGGGGGATGATAGAAGGGAGGGCATGGGGAGGAGAGTGCAATTTGAGGTCAACACTCATGGAGAGGGATAGGATCAAAAGAGAATAGAAGTAATGGGGGACAGGATAGGATGGAGGGAAATATAGTTAGTCCTATACAACACAACTATTATGGAAGTCATTTGCAAAACTACACAGATTTGGCCTATATTGAATTGCTTGCCTTCCAAAGGGAAGGGGTGGAGAGGGAGGGAGCTAAAGAAGTTGGAACTCAAAGTGTTAGGATCAACTGTAATGTTCTTACCACTAGGAAATAAGAAATACAGGTAAAGGGTTATAGAAAGCTATCTGGCCCTACAGGACAAAAGAGAAGACAGAGACAAGGGCAGAGAGGGATGATAGAAGAGAGAGCAGATTGGTCATAGGGGCAATTAGAATGCTTGGCGTTTGGGGGGGGATGGGAGAAAAGGGGAAAAATTTGTAACCCAAAATTTTGTGAAAATGAATGTTAAAAGCTAAATAAAAAAAAAAAAAAGAAATTGTTGATTGTTTCTATGATTTCTTCTTTAACCCAACCCTTCTTTAGAATTAGATTATTTAGTTTCCAATTGATTTTTGGTTTCTCTTTCCATGGCCTTTTATTACATGTCATTTTTAATGCATTATGATCTGAAAAGGATGCATTGATTATCTCTACCTTTCTGCACTGGATTGTGAGATTTCCATGTACTAGGACATAAAAATCTCACAATCCAGTGCAGAAAGGTAGAGATAATCAAAATATTTTCAATCTGTTGGATATCAGTTGACAATCAACAAACATCTCTAAAGAGTTTTTCCACCGTTCTATCACCTGCTTATGGTTGGTTGATATTATAGGAATCAGACTACCCACTTTACATTAAAGGGCTTGTTTATTTCTAAAAGTAAATGAAGTTTTTTATTCTTTATGCCTTAAAAATATATGAACTAGTACTAAGTTTTAGATCTGAATTTTAACAAGCTTGAAATACAGATGATATTAGAATATTAAACTGAATCACTAGAAAAAAATAAATGATATAAAATTTTAAAAAAAGTATTCATTCATAGTATAGTGGAAACACTGGGCTCAGGGCTGAAAACTTCGGTTGAAATTTCAGTTCTGCCACTAATTGTGTGACTTGACCAAATCTCATAAACCTTTTTGTCCATTATTTTTCTTCCTGTAACATGAGATGGTTGTACTTGATCTTCTTGAAATTCTCTTTCAGCTCTAAATTTTGTGACATCATTGTCATTGAAGATGTCCTTTGCAGATAATGAAGCAAATGGATATGGATAATATGAAACAAAGTGACACTCAGTTTTCCATAGTTTTGTTTTTGTTCTTTTTTTTTGAGAAGAGTGTTGGATTATTAGCATGAATGGGCAAACTGAAGAAAAAAAAATGAAAAAAAACCTATGAGGAAGGAGAAAGATTGTGAGAACAAATTGCTACTGGAAAGATTCGGATCCAGTATTCTTAGCAAAATGCCTGGCTATTGATTGCTCACTCAAAGAATAATGTTTGAGACAACTACCAGCAATAAATCCTATGATACTTGAATAGCAAATAGTACTTACAAAAAAGTGAGTTTGGGCACCAAGCTTGAATGACTTTCAGAAAACCACGGAATTATGGAGCTCACAGAGCTGGAAAGGCCTAGTAGCTTTTCAATATGTAGATTGCAAATTATTCCAGACAGGATGATCTTGGACTTAATTTAAAAAAAAAGTGTTCTTCAAGTTTTAGGGAGAAAATATGAGATAATTAGTATTTTTCTCAATTCTCTGATATAAAAGAAATACAGTATAGAAAGGAATCACCTAGAAAATAGGTGACATGGTAGAAATAGAGAAGGAAGAAAAAAAGTTTCTAGATTTAAAAAAAAAGAAAATAATGAAATTCTGAACACAAGGCAACTTTGTTTTAATAAGAGTTATGTGAATATTTTATTACAACATATAAGGTTATTCCATATTGAAGTACTAATATGGTACCCTCTACTACCTTAAGGTGGAGGGGACTTTTTACTCTTTAAAACTTTGCCAGTAGTATATATGTTTTCTCAAGATGTACGTAATTATTAAGGCTTAGTTAATGGTAATAAAATTAGTCTGCCACTTAAGAACTGCATTAGCTAAATTCAGATAGACTTGTTTCCATTAGGTCGACCACCAGATGATGCTTTTTTGTTTTTGTTTCTGTTTTTTACTATTGTTCTAGTCATAACCAAGAAGAAGAAATGTGGCCCATATCAGTGAAGGAGGTACTTCTGTTCTGAAGAAATCATAACTCTTTTGAAGAAATATTGAAGTATGCCTAGTCAAACAAATTCAATGAAGATAAACTCATGTCTGAGAAAGAATGACTCATTCTGCACCTCTAAACTATCACTTCTCTGTTAAGGGGCAAGAGGTCTGTCTCATCATCAGTTTCCTAAGGACAAAATAGATCACTACTATGAGCAGAGATGTGAAGTCTTACAAAATTGTTTTCTTTTGATTTAGGTGCCTTCACAGTAGTGGAAGGAGTGGGTTAACAGGAAAATGGAGACAAAAATAAGAGCGTTAGTAAAACATTTTTAAACATGAAAGATTTTTTTTTAAATGCTAACGGACAATGAAATAGAAAATGCAATATTACTTTATTAAATTATATACGTAAAGATATACAAATTATACCTACTTGTACAAAATGGAAATCCAGCTCCTCACATAATCCCTTCTATTTCTTCTATGCAAATGGCATTACTCATATTTTTTGACAATTAATTTCACAATTAAAAATGAAAAAAAATAAATAAAATAAGTATTAAAGTATGTCAATCAAGTAAAACCAGTTATTAAGCCCTTCCTATGGCTATGATGTTTTAAAAATAAATGTAACCTATAAGAAATACTCTACTAGGCACTGATGAAGATAAAAATATAATTTAGATTACATATTTTGTGTTAATTTTGTTTTCATATTAATGGGACATATTGAATCATGAAATTCAATTTAATTTAGCACACTTATTAAACACAAACTATGTTTCCCATGCTAGAGATACAAAGATAAAAGTGAACAAATGTCTTTGAACTTGAAGGACATAGATTTTAAAGGGTAAGGGAGATTACCATATGAATAGAAAAGCAAATACTGAGTATAATCAATAAATAATCATAATTTTGAATAGCTAAGTAATAAGTATAATGGAAAATAGAATGTGATAAAAGGATAACTGTTTATTATGGCAAGCAAAGTAGGATCTTTTGCTGTTTTTATTTTACTAGAACCAGGTGCCTCTGATTACATCTTGTCTTTACCAACCAACAGTCTTCACCAGGAGTAAAATACAGAAACAAGAGTTTCTTTAGCTAGAAACAGCATATACATATTTGTATTGTTAAGTGTTTTAATATGATTAAAGAAGATTTTCCCCACCCATTAATAGGCCTGGCAAAATTTGTTGGAAGGTTAGCACCTTTTATTAATGAGGCACTGGTTCTTAAGGGTTGTGATGCCCTCTGGCTCTAAAACATGTATAAGTACTCTGAGAGTGATGTTTTACTTTGGGGCTTAGTTTATGAAAGAAGATTTGTGTGTCAAATGAGGCTCTGGGAAACTGTTAAGAAGCCTCCTAACTTTGAAAACCCATATGTTGGTGCTTCACTCTGTGGGAACTATGGTTAGATCTGTCTGTTGGATCTGTCTGTTTGTCTATGATATATGCATTACTTATGTCAGAAATTTGAAAGCATGTTTGTAGATTTTGATTTCTCTGCATTTTTCTGAAGTTTATGGTGCTAACTTTTTCCATGATCTAAATGATTGAAAGTGAATGATATATGTGCTTGACAAAAGCGATTGTTGACCCCTTGAAAGTTGCTTTCCTTTCAAAAATGCAGATGTAAGAACCTGTTTTACACTCACAGAAAGTTCTATGTAAGATTTCAGGAGTAAAAAGAAAAAAAATGAAATTAATTGGTTATGTGTGTTTAAAATAATAAATCATTCCTCTATATTTCACTAGCATTATAGTCCTACCTGTGCTATGGTTGACTTGTATGCCAGTCAATGAATTTTGTGATATTTCTTATCTTTCTACTTTTCTGACATTGTTTTGCCAAGAAGTGAATCAACTCTTATCTTTAATACTGCATTTCATGTACCCTACATCCTCATAAAGTTAAACTAGTTCCTGTTCACCAAAACTACATCTTTCTTCCTCTACAATATTGTTTATATTATTCTGTTCTCGACCTTCCTTTCCAAAATCTATTTGCCGACTTCCTCCTCATCCCTTAAGGTTCATGTGAAGTGCCAGCTACATTGAACATTACCTTATATTTTGTTGGATTTTTTTACTGGTACATAGAAAGTGGCCTTGACCATAACGCCTTAATTATGTTTGTTAAATTAAAATGTATTTTAGTAATTTGTATTCACCTTATTTCACTGAGAAACTTTAGATGACATTTTTAGAGGATTTAAAGGATTTTACTATAAATAGCTGAGAGTGAGGACTGTCTTTTTTCATATTCCCATTACATTAAGCAAAAATTATCACTGTGTATCTACAGTGACTTTCAAATAGTATGGACTCAATAAATAACTCTTGAAAGAAATAAAGGAATTATATTCTTTTGATTTTTACCAACTTCATCTTTTTGTGACAAAGGAGAAGAGTTTTTGAGATCGACTTTATATTATTGATCTTCTACCTATTATTGCTGTGAAATTCGAGTTTTTCCTATAATTATGAATGTGAAAAAGAAAATTATACCACTGGTTGTTAATTTCATTAATTTATGCTCACTTCATTATTTGGGAGGCGACAGTAGGTAGCAAATATAGTAACTAATGTTATTTGTCCCTTTGGCATGTTCAAGCAACCATATAGAAAAAATGAAGAAGGCAATAAGAAAAGTAAAATTGAAAGGAAAGAAAGAAGGAAAAGAGAGAGAGAGGAGAGGCAGGAGGGTGGAAGGAAGGGAGAAAGTAGGGAAGGGAGAGAGGAAGGAAGGGAAAGGGAATAAATGAAGGAGGGAAGGAAGGAAGGAAAGAAAGAAGCAAAAAAGACAAAGAAAAAAGAAAGAGTTGAAGAAAAAAACAATTAAATAATAAGGTTTGTTTTGTTTTTTTTTCCCCCTGTTTACCTTTGTATGCCTCTCTTGAGTCTGGTATTTGAAGATCAAATTTTTCATTCAGCTTTAGTCTTTTCATGAAGAAAGTCTTTAAATCCCTTATTTCATTGAATGTCCATCTCCTTTCCTGAAAGATTATACTCAATTTTGCTGAGTAATTAATTGATCCTTGATTGTAGTCCAAGCACCTTTGCCTTGCAGAGTATCATATTCCTATCCCTCCAATCTTTTAACATGGAAGGTGCACACAATCCTGTGTGATACTGACTGTAGTTCCTCAACATTTGAATTATTTCTTTCTGGTTGGTTGCAGTATTTTCTCTTTGACCTGATAATTCAGGAACTTAGCAATAATATTCTTTGACATTTTCAATGTGTAATCTCAGGAGGTGATTAGTGGATTCTTTCAATGACTATTTTTCCCTCTGAATCTAGGACCTCAGAGAAGTTTTGCTTGATGATTTCTTGGAACAGACAGACTAGACTCTTTTTTCATCATGGCTTCCTGGTAGACCAATAATTCTTAGAGTTTCTCTCATGAATTTATTTTTCAGGTCAGTTGCTTTTCCAGTGAGATATATTACATTTTCTTCTATTTCCTTTCATTCTTTAGATTTTGTTTGACTGATTCTTGATGCCTCATAGAGTGATTAGCTTCTACTTGCCAAATTCTATTTTTTAATGAATTGTTTTCTTCAGTTGGCTTTTGTACCTCTTTTCCATTTGTCCAATTGTTACTTTTAAAGAGTTATTTTCTTAAACTAGGTTTTGTACCTCCTTATCCATTTGGACAATTTTGCTTTTTAGGAGATGTTTGTATTTTTAAAATCATCAGTCATTTTTTCTTCTACCTCTCCAATTTGGTTTTTAAAATCCTTCTCGAGCTCTTCCAAGAATGCTCTTTGGGCTTGTGATAAGTTCATATTCTCTTTTAAGGTTTTAGATGTGGGAATAGTGTTAATGGTGTCCTCCTCTGAATTCATATTTTGATCTTCCCTGTCCCTATAATAAGATTCTATGGTCTTTGCTTTTCCAATTTGCTTGTTGCTCCTGGTAATTGCTGTTTTCCTGAATTTTAATGTGGATCTCTACTTCTGGGGCACAACTCCTTCCTAATCCCGTTCGGTGCTCTTCAGAGGTCTACCATATGTAAATTTTGTAAGATTCTGTTCTTCTCCTTGACTTCTTTCTTATTTGTTTTATCATTAAATTTATCTTGGTTTAAAAGGAGAAAGCTGAGGACCTCCATTAATATAATTTTAGTGTTTATTTCCTCTTGTAATTAATTTAACTTTTCCTTTAAGAATTTAGATGACATACCACTGGGTGCATGTATATTTTATATTGTCATCACTTCATTGTCTATGATCCCTTACAACAAAGTGCAGTTTCCATGTTTATTAACTTTAATTACATTTACTGTTGCCTTTGCTTTATCTGAAATCATGGTTATTACTCCCTGCCTTTTTGTACATCAGTTAAAACTTAGTAGATTCTGCTCTAGCTCCTTATTTTACCTTTGTGTGTCTCTGTTTCAAATGTGTTGCTTTTTAGCAACATATTTTGAGATACTGATTGTTAATCCATTTTTCAATTAGCTTCTGATTTATTAGTGTGCTTATGTCATTTACATTCACAGTTATAATTATAAACTGTGCAAGTCCTTCCACCCTATTTTGTTCTATTCTTCTTTCTTTTTCTTTTCTCTCTAGTCTCTCCTCTACAGGTTCTTTTGCTTTGGACCATTGTTTTCTTTTATCTATCCTTTCTTTCATCATCCTCCATCTTTCATAATCCATTCCCTTCCTATTTCCTTCTTGGGTAAAATAGATTTCTATTGATAATTTAATTTAAATGCATTTATATATGTATATATATATATATGTATATATATATATATAATACACATATGTATGTGTATGTCACTCTTTGCACCAATTTGGATGTGAATGATCTTCAAGCATCTCCCACTCCACCCCTATTTCCCTTCCACTGTAAAAGATTTTCCTTACACACCTCTTTTATATTACGTAATTTTCCCCAGGTGTGGAGCCAAGATGGTTGAGTAGAAAAATGCACATACTCTAGCTCTTCCCTCAGAACCCATAAAATAACAGTGAAAAAAAGACTCAACCAATTCTAGAGCATCAGAAGTCACAGAACGATGGAATGGAGGAGATTTCCAGGCCGGGGTGATCTAGAAGGCTTACAGGAAAGGTCTGTTGCACTGGATGCCAAATGTAACCCAGGCCCACCTTGGCCATGTGGCACAGGGAGGAGCAGGACAAGAGCAGGCCTCAGGGGTGAAATCCCCGGCAGCAACAGCAGAGGTTCCCAGACCCTCCAACCCACAAATGCCCCAGACAGCTTCAGAAGTCAGTGAGAGGGCTTTTTCACCTTCATGACAAAGGAGCAGGGTCCTCCCCTAGTCTCAGACCCAGGTGGTGGCAGTGGCAGAGGCAGCAGCAGCAGGCACTGACAGCTGAGGTGGTGGTGGTAGAGGCAGGCATTGTTAGAGGCTCAGAGTAAATTCTCTGGGGGAACTGAGCAACTTCTCTGACTCTCAGCCTCAAGCCATGCCAGGGAGCAAACTCTTCTCCCTGGATTGTGCTACCTTGAAGGAACTGAGTACTTACAGGCCACTAGAGTATACCCTACTCTTGACAAAGGATCCAAAATTCAAGTAACTGGTTGAGAAAATGCCTAAAAAAGGGGAAAAATAAGACTATAGAAGGTTACTTTCTTGGTGAACAGGTATTCTATCCCATCCTTTCTGATGGGGAAGATCAAAGTTTACTATCAGGGGAAGACATAAAAGTTAAGGTTTCTGTATGTAAAACCTCCAAAATAACTATGCAATGGTCCCAGGCCACAGAAGAGCTCAAAAATACATTGAAAATCAAGTAAGAGATGTGAAAGAAAAATTGGGAAGAGAAATGAGAGAGATGCAAGAAAATCATGAAAAGTGAGTCAACAGCTTGCTAAAGGAGACCCCAAAAATACTGAAGAAAATGACACCTTTAAAAATAGGCTAACTCAATTGGTAAAAGAGGTCCAAAAAGCCAATGAAGAGAAGAATGCTTTAAAAGGCAGAATGAGCCAAATGGAAAAGGAGGTTCAAAAGCTCACTGAAGAAAATAGTTCTTTCAAAATTAGAATGGAACAGATGGAAGCTAATGACTTTATGAGAAATCAAGAAATTACAAAACAAAACCAAAAGAATGAAAAAAAAGGAAGATAATGTGAAATATCTTATTGGAAAAACAATTGACCTCAAAAACAGATCTAGGAGAAATAATTTAAAAATTATGGGACTACCTGAAAGTCATAATCAAAAAAAAAGAGGCTAGACAGCATCATTCATGAACTTATCAAGGAAAACGGCCCTGATATTCTAGAACCAGAGGGCAAAATAAATTTCAAAAGAATCCACTGATCACCTCCTGAAAGAGATTCAAAAAGAGAAACTCCTAGGAACATTGTGGCCAAATTCCAGAGTTCTCAGGTTAAGGAAAAAATATTGCCATCAGCTAGAAAGAAACAATTCTAGTATTGTGGAAAGACAATCAGGATAACACAAGATCTACCAACTTCTAAATTAAGGGATTGAAGGGCTTGGAACTAGTATTAAAACCAGGAATCACCTACTCAGCAAGACTGAATATAATACTTCAGGGGAAAAATAGTCATTCAATAAAATAGAAGACTTTCAAGCATTCTTTTTTTAATTTTTTTTAAAAAATTTATTTTTAATATTCTACCATCACTACCATAAAACTTACATTTTTCCCCCTACTTACACACTCCCCTCCTCAAGACGGCATACATTCTTTATGGGATCTACACATACTTTCCTATTGAATACCTTTTCACTATAGTCATGCTGTGTAGACAAACTAAAATAAATGGAAGAAATCATGTAACAAATCAAAATATAATACAAGCACACACACACACATGATTTGCTACATTCTGTGCATGAATTTCATAGTTCTTTCTCTCGGTGTGGAAGGCATTTTGCCTTAGAAGACTGTTGGGATGTTGTTTTTTTTTTTTTTTAAGTTCTTGTGTACTTATGAAGTTCCAAGTTTACCAGAAAAAACTCTCCCACACTGGGTTCGTTGCTGTGCATAACGTTCTCCTGGTTCTGCTCCTTTAGCTCAACATCAGATCATATAGGTCCTTTCAGGCCACTCTGAAGTCTTCTTGTTCATCATTTCTTATGGCACGACAGTACTCCATTATATTCATATACCATAATTTATTCAGCCATTCCCCAATTGATGGGCATCCCTTTGATTTCCAGTTTTTGGCAACTACAAAGAGTGCTGCTATAAATATTTTTGTACATGTGGGACTCTTACCCATTTTTATGATCTCTTGGGGATACAGTCCTAGAAGCAATATTGCTGAGTCAAAGGATATGCACATTTTTGTAGCCCTTTGGATATAGTTCCAAATTGCTCTCCAGAATGGTTTGATCAGCTCACAGCTCCACCAGAAATGAATTAGTGTTCCAACTCTCTCACATCCTCTCCAACATTTATCATTTTCCTTTTCTGTCATGTTTGCCAATCTAATAGGTGTGATGTGGTACCTCAGAGTTGTTTTGATTTGCATCTCTCTAATCAAAAGTGATTTAGAGAATTTTTTCATATGATTACAGGTATCTTTAATTTCTTCCTCTGATAATTGCCTGTTCATATCCTTTGACCATTTATCAATCGGGCAATAACTTGTATTGTTGTACATTTGACACAGTTCTCTATATATTCTAGAAATGAGGCTTTATACCCAAGATTAGGGATAAAAATTCTTTCCCAATTTGCTACATCCCCCCCAATTTTGGTTGCATTGTGTTTGGTTGTGCAAAACCTTTTCAGTTTAATGTAATCAAAATTGTCCATCTTGCACTTCATATTGCTTTCTATCTCTTCTTTGATCAAAAATTCTTCCCTTCTCCATAAATCTGATAAATAGACTATTACTTGCTACTCTAGTATGTCCATGATATCAATCTTTATACCTTGATCGTGTAACCATTTGGACTTTATTCTTGTGTACAGTGTCAGGCATGGGTCTATGGCTAGTTTTGCCATACTGTTATCCAGTTTTCCCAGCAATTTTTGTTGAACAGTGAGTTCTTATCCCAGAAGCTGGGGTCCTTGAATTTATGAAACAGGAGATTGCTACATTCCTTGTCTACTGTGTCTTGAGCACCTAGGATATTCCACTTGCCTACCCTTCTGTTTCTTAGCCAGTACCAAGTGGTTTTGATAATTGCTGCTTCATAATATAATTTGAGATCTGGTAGCGTTAGGTCATCTTCCCTAGCATTTTTTCATTAGTCCCCTTGATATTCTGGACCTTTTATTTTTCCAGATGAATTTTGATATTATTTTATTCAGCTCTAGAAAATAATTATCTGATAGTTTAATTGATATGTTACTAAATAAGCAAATTAACTTAGGTATAATTGTCATTTTTATTATATTAGCTCAGCCTACCCATGAACAACTGATGTTTTACCACTTACATAGATCTGAGTTTCTTTGTACAAAAAGTGTCTTGTAATTGTGTTCATATAGTCCCTGGGTTTGCTTTGTCAGATAAACTCCCAAGTATTTTATAGTATCTACCCTAGATTTAAATGGTATTCTTCTTTCTATCTCTTGCTGTTGGACTTTGTTGCTAATATATTGGAATGCAGACATTTTGTGCAGGTTTATTTTGTAACCTGCAACTTTGTCAAAGTTGTTTATTATTTCAAGTAGTTTTTTGCTTGAATCTGTGAAATTCTCTAAGTATATCATCATATTGTCTTCAAAGAGTGATAACTTAGTTTCTTCTTTGCCTATTCTTACTCCTTCAATTACTTCATCTTCTCTAATTGCTGCTGCTAACATTTCTAGTACCATAGGGAATATTAGTGATGATAATGGACATCCTTGTTTCACCCCTGATCTTATTGGAAATGCATCTAGCTTATCTCCATTGCATATAATACTTGCTGAAGGCTTTAGGTAGATACTGTTTATTATTTAATGGAAAGTTCCCTTTATTCCTATGTTCTCCAGTGTTTTTAATAGGAATGGGTGTTGTCTTTTATCAAAAGCTTTTTCTTCACCTATTGAGATAGTCCTGTGGTTTTTGTTAGTTATTTTGTTGATATGTTCAATAATGCTAATAGCTTTCCTAATATTGAACCAGCCCTGCATTCCTGGTATGTATTACTCAAAATGTATTATTCTTGTGATAAGATGCTGTATTCGTTTTACTAAAATCTTATTTAAAATTTTGCATCTATATTCATTATTGAAATTCATGTGTGATTTCCTTTCTCTGTTTTGTCTCTTCCTGGTTTAGGTATCAAAATCATATTTGTATCATAGAATGCATTTGGAAAGACTCCTTCTTCCCCAATTTTCAAAAATACTCTACATAGTATTGGAATTAACTGTTCTTTAAATGTTTGAGAGAATTCACTTGTAAATCCATCCGGCCCTGGAGATTTTTTGCTAGGGAGTTCATTGATGACTTGGTCAATTTCTTTTTCTGAGATGGAGTTAAGTATTCAACTTCCTCTTCTGTTAATCTGGACAATTAGTATCTTTTAAAATACTCATCCATCTCATTTAGATTATCGAATTTGTGGGCGCAAAACTGGGCAAAGTAATTTCTAATTATTGGTTTCATTTCCTCCTCATTGCAGGTGAGTTCACTCCTTTCATTTCTGATATTAGTAATTTGATTTTCTTCTTTCTTTTTTTAATCAAATTGACCAAAGGTTTATCAATTTTATTAGTGTTTTCATAAAATGAACTATTGGTTTAATTTATTAATCCAATAGTTTTTTTTTTATTAATTTTTTTATTTTTTTAATGTTTAACAATCACTGCCATACAATTGCGATTTTATCCCTACCCACCCACCCCCCACTACCTCCCTCCCTCCCCACGACTGCATACAATTCTGTATATATTCTACATATACTTTCCTATTGAGTATATTTTCACTATAGTCATGCTATGTAGTCAGACTAAGATAAATGAAAGAATCCGTATAACAAATCAGAACATGATACACAAACAGATACACATACACAAACATGATCTGCTACATTATGTGAGTGACTTCCATATTTCTCTCTCTGAGTGTGGAAGGCATTTTGCCTTGAGGTCCACCATTGGGATTTTTTTTTTTTTCAGAAGTTCTTGTGTTATTACAAAAATCTAAGTCTACCAAAAAAAACTCTCACACACTGTGGTTGTTGCTGTGCATAAAGTTCTCCTGGTTCTGCTCCTTTCAGTCAGCATCAGGTCATATAAGTCCTTCCAGGCCTCTCTGAAGTCTTCTTGTTCATCATTTCTTATGGCACAATAGTACTCCATTACATTCATATACCATAATTTATTCAGCCATTCCCCAATTGATGGACATCCCCTTGACTTCCAGTTTTTGGCAACTACAAAGAGTGCTGCTATAAATATTTTTGTACATGTGGGACCCTTTCCCATTTTTATGATCTCTTGGGGATATAGTCCTAGTAGCGATATTGCTGGGTCAAAGGGTATGCACATTTTTGTAGCCCTTTGGGCATAGTTCCAAATTGCTCTCCAGAATGGTTGGATGCGCTCACAGCTCCACCAACAATGAATTAGTGTTCCAACTCTCCCACATCCTCTCCAGCATTTATCATTTTCTTGTTCTGTCATGTTTGCCAATCTTATAGGTGTGATGTGGTACCTCAGAGTTGTTTTGATTTGCATCTCTCTAACCAATAGTGATTTAGAGCATTTTTTCATATGATTATAGATAGCTTTAATTTCTTCCTCTGAAAATTGCCTGTTCATATCCTTTGACCATTTATCAATTGGGGAATGACTTATATGATTATACATTTGAATCAGTTCTCTATATATTCTAGAAATGAGGCCTTTATCCCCGAGCTTAGCTGTAAAAATTTTTTCCCAATTTACTACATCCCTCCGGATTTTGGTTGCATTGGGTTTGGTTGTGCAAAAACTTCTCAGTTTAATGTATTCAAAGTTATCCATTTTGCATTTCATAATGCATTCTATCTCTCCTTTAGTAAAGAATTCTTCCCTTCTCCATAGATCTGATAAATACACTATTCCTTGCTTCTCCAGTTTGTTCATGGTATCAATCTTTATACCAAAATCATGTACCCATTTGGACTTTATTCTTGTGTATGGTGTCAGGTATGGGTCTATGCCTAATTTCCGCCACACTGTTATCCAGTTTTCCCAGCAATTTTTGTCAAACAATGGGTTCTTATCCCAGAAGCTGGGGTCCTTGGGTTTATCAAACAGAAGGTTGCTATATTCCTTGCCTACTGCATCTTGAGTGCCAAGTCTATTCCACTTGTCTACCTCTCTGTTTCTTAGCCAATGCCAAGTGGTTTTGATAATTGCTGCTTTATAGTACAGTTTAAGGTCTGGTAGCGCTAGGCCACCTTCCCAAGCATTTCTTTTCATTAGTCCCTTTGATATTCTGGACCTTTTGTTTTTCCAAATGAATTTTGATATTATTTTATCCAGCTCTAGAAAGTAATTGTCTGATAGTTTAATTGGTATGGCACTAAATAAGTATATTAATTTGGGTAGAATTGTCATTTTTATTATATTAGCACGGCCTACCCATGAGCAACTAATGTTTTTCCACTTACTTAAATCTGAGTTTATTTGTGCAAAAAGTGTCTTGTAATTGTGTTCATATAGTCCCTGGGTTTGTTTTGGCAGGTAGACTCCTAAGTATTTTATACTGTCTACCCTAACTTTAAATGGGATTTCTCTTTCTATCTCTTGCTGTTGAACATTGTTGCTAATATATAGGAATGCAGAGGATTTGTGTGGGTTTATTTTGTACCCTGCAACTTTGCCAAAGTTGTTTATTAATTCAAGTAATTTTTTACTTGAATCTCTGGGATTCTCTAGGTAAATCATCATATCATCTGCAAAGAGTGATAACTTAGTTTCTTCTTTGGCTATTCTAATTCCTTGAATATCTTTATCTTGTCTAATTGCTACAGCTAACATTTCTAGTACCATATTGAATAATAGTGGTGATAATGGACAACCTTGTTTCACCCCTGATCTTATTGGGACTGCATCTAGCTTATCCCCATTGCATATAATGCTTGCTGAAGGTTTTAGATAGATACTGCTTATTATTTTATGGAAAGTTCCCTTTATTCCTACGTTCTCCAATGTTTTTAGTAGGAATGGATGTTGTATTTTGTCAAAAGCTTTTTCTGCATCTATTGAGATAATCATGTGGTTTTTGTTAGCTTTGTTGTTGATGTGATCGATAATGCTAATAGTTTTCCTAATATTGAACCAGCCCTGTAGTCCTGGTATGAATCCTACCTGATCATAATGTATTAATCTCGTGATAAGATGCTGTATTCGTTTTGCTAAAATCTTATTTAAAATTTTTGCATCTATATTCATTAGGGAAATTGGTCTATAATTTTCTTTCTCTGTTTTGTCTCTTCCTGGTTTGGGTATCAAAACCATATTTGTATCATAGAAAGAATTTGGGAGGACTCCTTCTTCCCCAATTTTCAAGAATAGTGTATGTAGTATTGGAATTAACTGTTCTTTAAATGTTTGATAGAATTCACTTGTGAATCCATCTGGCCCTGGAGATTTTTTCCTAGGGAGTTCATTGATGGCTTGTTCAATTTCTTTTTCTGAGATGGGGTTGTTTAAGTATTCAACTTCCTCTTCTGTTAATCTGGGCAATTTGTATTTTTTAAAATATTCATCCATCTCGTTTAGATTGTCGAATTTGTGGGCATAAAGTTGGGCAAAGTAGTTTCTAATTATTGTTTTAATTTCCTCCTCATTGGAGGTGAGTTCACCCCTTTCATTTTTAATATTAGTAATTTGGTTTTCTTCTTTCTTTTTTTTGATCAGATTAACCAAAGGTTTATCAATTTTATTAGTTTTTTCATAAAACCAACTATTGGTTTTATTTATTAATTCAATAGTTTTCTTTATTTCAATTTTATTAATCTCTCCTTTGGTTTTCAGTATTTCTAATTTGGTATTTACTTGGGGATTTTCAATTTGTTCTTTTTCTAGCTTTTTCAACTGCAAGCCTAAGTCACTGATCTCCTCTTTTTCTATTTTATTTATGTAAGCATTCAGAGATATAAAACTTCCCCTAATAACTGCTTTTGCAGTGTCCCATAAGTTTTGGTACGTTGTCTCACTATTGTCATTCTCTTGAATGAAGTTGTTGATTGTTTCTATGATTTCTTCTTTAACCCAATCCTTCTTTAGAATTAGATTATTTAGTTTCCAATTGATTTTTGGTTTCTCTTTCCATGGCCTTTTATTGCATGTAATTTTTAATGCATTATGATCTGAAAAGGATGCATTGATTATCTCTACCTTTCTGCACTGGATTGTGAGATTTTTATGTCCTAGTACATGGTCAATTTTTGTAAATGTTCCATGTACCGCTGAGAAAAAGGTATATTCCTTTCTATTCCCATTTAATTTTCTCCAAAGATCTATCATATCTACCTTATCCAGAGTTTTATTTACCTCCTTAACCTCTTTCTTGTTTATTTTAAGGTTGGATTTATCGAGTTCAGAGAGGGGGAGGTTGAGGTCCCCCACTAGTATAGTTTTGCTATCAATTTCTTCCTTCAACTCCCCCAACCTCTCCTCTAAGAATCTGGATGCTATACCACTTGGAGCATACATGTTTAGTAATGATATTGCTTCATTGTCTATGGTGCCTTTTAGTAGGATATAGTTTCCATCCTTATCCCTTTTGATTAGATCTATTTCTGCTTTTGCTTTGTCTGAGATTAAGATTGCTACTCCTGCCTTTCTTACATGAGCTGAAGCACAATATATTCTGCTCCATCCTTTGACCTTTATCCTATGTGTATCCCCCCGTTTCAAATGTGTTTCTTGTAAGCAGCATATTGTTGGATTATGGCTTTTAATCCATTCTGCTATCCATCTCCCTTTTATGGGAGAGTTCATCCCATTCACATTCACAGTTATGATTACAATCTGTGTATTTCCCTCCACCCTCTTTCCCACCATTTGTGCTTTTAACTCTCCCATCTCCCTTCCCCTCCTCAATAGTATTCACTTTTCTCCCCCTCCTCCTGCAGCCTTCCCCTCTTTCTTTTAGCCCCCCTCCCTTTTAGTCCCCTTTACTCTTATTGCTTCTTTCCTCCCTTTTAGCCACCCTCCCCTTTCTTCCCCCTTCCCCTCCTACTACCTATAGAGCTAGTTAGGATTATCTGCTTAAGTTTATTGTTCCCTCCTTTGAACAAATCAGATGAGAGTACCTCTCAAACAATGCTCATCTCCCTCTCCTCCTTCCCTCTTATATGGTTTTGTACTTCTTCCTGTGATATAATTTGCCATTTTCTGCTTCCCCCTTTCCACACCTCCTATTACATTCCCTTCTCATACTTAAATCATATTTTTGCCATGACATCATTAACTTTATGCCCGTTCCCTCTACATATATCCCTTTTATCATAATAGCTGCACAGTTCTCAAGATTAACAGGTATCATCTTCCCTTACAGGGAGGTAAACAGATTGCCCTAATTGAGTTGCAAGTTTTTGTTTTTGTTTTTTCCCCTCTGTTTACCTTTTTATGATTCTCTGGAGACCTGCATTTGAAGATCAAATTGTCTATTGAGTTCTGGTGTTTTGGTCAGGAAGCTCTGGAAATCCCTTATTTCGTTGAATGACTTTCTCCTTGCCTGAAATGTTATGCTGAACTTTGCTGGGTAGTTGATCCTCGGTTGGAGTCCCAACTCCTTTGCCTTACGAAATATTGGGTTCCAATTCTTTCGATCTTTTAATGTAGAAGCTGCAAGGTCCTGTGTGATCCTGACTGTGTGTCCTTGATATTTAAATTGTTTCTTTCTGGCTGCTTGTAGTATTTTCTCCTTCACTTGATAGCTCTGGAATTTGGCAACTATATTTCTTGAGGTTTTGAGTTTGGGATCCCTTTCCGGTGGGGAACGGTGGATTCTTTCGATGACTATTTTGCCCTCTGAGTCTAGTACTTCTGGGCAGTTTTCCTTGATGATTTCCTGGAAGATATTGTCCAAACTCTTTTCTTCATCATGGGTTTCTGGCAGGCCAATAATTCTTAGATTTTCTCTCCTGGATCTATTTTCCAGGTCAGTTGTTTTTCCAATTAAATATTTTAGATTTTCTTCTATCTTTTCATTCTTTAGATTTTGTTTGACTGATTCTTGTTGCCTCATTGAGTCATTAGTTTCTACTTGCCCAATTCTAATCTTGATCCTATTGTTTTCTTCAGTTAGCTTTCGCATCTCCTTTTCCATCTGACCAATTTTTCCCTTTAAGGAGCTATTTTCTCCATTTAATTTTTGTACTTCTTTTTCCATTCGACCAATTTTCCCAGTTAGGTTTTGGGTTTCCTTTTCCATCTGATCAATTTTCCCTATTAGGTTTTGAGTTTCCTTTTCCGTTTGATTAACTCTTCCTTTTAGGGAATTATTCTCTCCAGTTAATTTTTGAACTTCCTTTTCCATTTCTTCAATTTTCTTTTTCAGATTGATGTTCTCATCAGTGAATTCTTTTTTTATGGTTTTAAAATCATTGGCCAGTTTTTCTTTTATATCCTTCTTCAGACGTTCCAGGTAATCTAGTTGTGCTTGCGAGAAATTCATAGTCCCATCTGAGGTTTCAGATGGAAGTACAGTCTCAGCTCTGACCTCTTTGGTGTTTGTGTTTTGGTCCTTATCCCCATAGAAAGATTCTATGGTTTTTTCACTTTTCGTCTGCTTTTTCCGATTCATGATGTTGGCTGAGTGTTGTAGCTTTTGGTTCTTTCAGTCAGAAGATACAGATCTTTTAAGTTGAGTTGATGTTTGTCTAGGCTAAAAGCAGGCTTTTTTTTGTTGTTGTTGTTTCCCAGATCAACCCTAGGTTTAGCTTGATAGGTGTGTGGGAGGTGTGGTCTGGTCTCAGGATATCTCCTCAGCTGGCCTGAGGCAAAGGCAAGGTCCGGGGGGATGGTGATCCCAGCTTCCCTATTGTCTTCCCTTTCCCCTGGAGGGCTGGGGCACGCCTAGAGTCTAATGCGTGTTCCCGCCCCTCCTGGGTCTCGTCTCCCGGGCTGCGGCTTGCTTGGGTCTCAGTGCGAATTTTTCTCTGCCCTGGGTCGTCTGTCCCTCCAGATAGCCTCCACCACGGTAGGAAGAATCCCCCTTTGCCACCTCTCCAGCCTCTGGTGTTATGAGACCACCCGCCCCCTTCTGCTGCTCCCACTGATCCAGGATCAATCTGGGGAAGAATTTTATGGGTCCCTCACGGTCATCGGGGGGGAGGGGAGAGCACTTACTGATCACTCCGGCATCCCAGCTCCTGGATGTTCAAGTAGTGACCCACTGAAGTCCCGTCTTTAGGCTGAAGATTTCAGAGGCTGTTGCGCTGATATCGTTGGCTCGGCCTGGCTTATCTCCTGCTCCGCTGGTCTCTCCCGCAGCTCTCGAGCCCCTCGCGTTGCCTCCGCCCTGCCGCGCCGACCGCGCTGCGCTGTGCGCCGGGGTCTTACCCCCGTGGAACAGATCCCTCCCGTGGACCTTCCAGTCCAGCCTGGGCTCCGAATCTGTCAAAGTCCGTCTCCCACTGGATTCTACACCTCCAAAGTCTGGTCAGACTCTCCCCCCAGATATATCCAGAGGAGTTTTTCCAGGAGCTTAGGTGAGTCGTTGCTTTCACTCCGCCATCTTGGCTCCGCCCCCTAGTTTTTTTTTAATTTCAATTTTGTTAATCTCTTCTTTGGTTTTTAGTATTTCTAATTTGGTATTTACTTGAGGATTTTAAATTAGTTCTTTTTCTAGCTTTTTCAGCTGCATGCCCCAGTCATTGATCTCCTCTTTCTCTACTTTATTTATGTAGGAACTCAAAGATACAAAACTTTCCCTAAGAACTGCTTTTGTAGTATCCCATAAGATTGATAGGCTGTCTCATCATTGTCATTCTCTTGAATGAAGTTGTTGGTTGTTTCTGTGATTTCTTCTTTAACCCACTCCTTCTTTAAGATTAGATTACTTAGTTTCCAATTGATTTTTGGTTTATCTTTCCCTGACCTTTTAATACATATAATTTTTATTGCCTTATGGTCTGAGAAGGATGCATTGATTTTCTCTGCCTTTCTGCACTGGATTGGAAGGTTTTTATGTCCTGGTACATGGTCAATTTTTATATATGTGCCATGTACCGCTGAGAGAAAGGCATATTCCTTTCTATTCCCATTCAGTTTTCTCCAGAGATCATCATATCTACCTTATCCAGAGTTTTATTTACCTCCTTAACCTCTTTCTTGTTTATTTTTAGGTTAGATTTATCAAGTTCAGTGAGGGGGAGGCTGAGGTCTTCCACTAGGATAGTTTTACTGTCAATTTCTTCCTTCAACTCTCCCAACCTCTCTTCTAAGAATTTGAATGCTATGCCACTTGGAGCATACATGTTTAATAATGATATTGCTTCTTGTCTATGGTGCCTTTTAGCAGGATATAGTTTCCATCCTTATCTCTTTTGATTAGATCTATTTCTGCTTTTGCCTTGTCTGAGATTAGGATTGCTACTCCTGCTTTTCTTATATCAGCTGAAGCACAATATATTCTGCTCCATCCTTTGACCTTTATTCTGTGTGTATCCTCCCGTTTCAAATCTGTTTCTTACAAATAACATATTGTAGGATTATATCTTTTAATCCATTCTGCTCTCCGTCTCTGTTTTATGGGAGAATTCATTCCATTCACATTCATAGTTATGGTTACAATCTGTGTATTTCCCTCCATCCTCTTTCCCACAATTTGTGCTTTTAGCTCTCCTGTCTCCCTTCCTTTTCTCAATAGTCTTCACTTTTCAGCAGCACCTCTTGCAGCCTTCCCTTCCTTCTTTTATCCCCCCTCCCTTTTACTCCCCTTTTCCCTTACTGCTTCTTCTCTCCCTTTTAGCTTCCCTCCCCTTTCTTCCCCCTTCCCCTCCTACTGCCTATAGAGCTATTTAGGATTATACTTAATTTATTATTCCCTCCTTGAACCAAATCAGATGACAGTACCTCTCAAACAATGGTCATCTGCCTCCCCTCTTTACCTCTACTATAATTTTGTACTTCTTCCTATGATGTAATTTACCATTTTCTGCTTCCTCCTTTTCACATCTCCTTTTATAATGCCTTCACTTGCTTAAATCATATTTTTAAGATGACATCATTTACTTTATACTCATTCACTCTATGTATATCTCTTTTATATTTCATTATAGATGCACAATTCCGAAGATTAACAGATGTAATCTTCCCTTATATGGAGATAAACAGTTTGCCCAAATTGAGTAACAAGTTCAACCACCCCTCCCCCCCGCCCCCCCCATTTAACTTTTTATGCCTCTCTTGAGACCTGCGAATTTTCTTTAAGTTCTGGCATTTTTGTTAAGAAGGTCTGGAAATCCCTTATTTTCTTGAATGACCATCTCCTTGCCCGAAATGTTATGTTGACCTTTGCTGGGTAGTTGATCCTTGGTTGTAGTCCCAACTCCTTTACCTTATGGAATATTGGATTCCAATTCCTTCGATCTTTTAATGTAGTGGATGCTAGGTCCTGTGTGATCATGACTGTAGCTCCTGAATGGTTTCCTTCTGTCTGCTTGTAGTATTTTCTCTTTCACTTAATAGTTCTGAAATTTAGCAACGATATTTCTTGGGGTTTTGAGTTTGGGATGTCTTTTGGGAGGTGAACGGTGGATTCTTTCTATGACTATTTTGACCTCTGCATCTAGCACTTCTGGGCAAATTTCCTTAATGATTTCCTGGAAGATGTTATTCAAACTCTTTTGTTCATCATTGCTTTCTGGCAGGCCAATAATTCTTAAATTTTCTCTCCTGAATCTATTTTCTAGGTCAGTTGTTTTTCCAATTAGATATTTTACATTTTCTTCTATCTTTTCATTCTTTAGATTTTGTTTGACTGATTGTTACTCTCTCATAGAGTCATTAGTTTCTACTTGCCCAATTCTAATCTTTATCAAATTGTTTTCTTCAGTTAACTTTTGCATCTCCTTTTCCTTCTGTCCAATTTTCCTTTCAAGAAGTTATTTTCTCCAGTTAATTTTTGTACTTCTTTTTCCATTTGTCGAATTTTCCCAGTTAGGTTTTGTGCTTCCTTTTCCATCTATCCAATTACTCCTTTTAAGGAATCATTATCTCCAGTTAATTTTTGTACTTTCTTTTCCATTTTTTCAATTTTCCTTTTGAAAGAGATGTTCTCATCAGTGAATTCTTTATTTATACTTTTACAATCCTTGGCCAGTTTTTCTTCTATTTCCTTCTTCAGCTGTTCCAGGAGAGCTGTTTTTGTATACGAGCAGTTCATAGTCCCCTTTGAAGTTTCAGATGGAAATACAGTCTCACCACTGACCTCTTTGGTACTTTTGTTTTAGTCTTTGCCCCCATAGCAAGATTCTATGGTTTTTTCCCTTCTTTTGCTTTTTCTTGTTCATGATGTTGATTGTGTGTTGTGGCTTCTAGTTCTTTTAGTTAGAAGCTGCAGAAGTTGGTTTTGAGCTGACTTGTGTGAAAAACTAAGAGCAGGTTTTTGTTTTGTGTTTCTCTGATCTGCCCTGGGGTTAGCTTTTTAAATGTGAGGGATGGGTGGTCTGGTTACAGGAGATCTCCTTAACTGAAATGAGGTAAAGGGAAGCTCAGGTGATGGTTATCACAGCTGCCCTATGGTCTTCCCATTTCTCCTGGATTGCTGAGGCAAGCCTAGGTCCTAGTGTGAGTTTCTACCCCTTCTGGGACTCCTCTCCTGGTGCTGAGGCTTGCATGTATCCTAGTGTATGTTTCCTCAGCCCTGGGGCCCCTTTTCTTCCAATTTGCCTTCACCTCATTAGGAGAAATCCCCCTTAGCTATTTTCCTAGCCTCAGGTGTTATGAGACTATTTGCCCCCTCTGTTATTCCTGCTGATAAAGGATTTTTCTGGGGAAATATTTTATTGTTCTTTCAAGGTCATCAAGGGAGGAGGAGGGAGCATTTACTGATCACTCTGCCATCCTGGCTCCAGGAAGTTCAAGTAGGTGACTTACAGACTTTTAATCTGCTCTGCTGGTCTCTCATCCTGAACTGCGGCTGTGCTGGTTCTGCCTGCTGCTTTCTCAGGTTCCCAGGGCCCTTCTGCTCTGCTGCACTGGATGTGCTGTGCTGTGCACTGTGTGCTCACCCCCATGGAACAGATCCTTCCCGTGGACCTTCCCGTTTGTTCTGGACTTTGAATCTGCCATAGTCTGTCTCCTGTTGGATTCTGCACTTCCAAAATTTGGTCAGATTCCCTTTTTAGAAGTATCTGAAGGAGTTTGTCTAAGAGCTTAGGTGAGTCTTTGCTCTCACTCTGCCATCTTGGCTCTACCCCCTAACTTTCAAGTACTCCTGATAAAAAGACCAGAGGTAAAAAGAAAATTTCACTTTCAGACATAAGAATGAAGAGAAGCTTGAAAAGATAAATAGTGAAGAGAAATCATAAGGAACTTACTAAAGGTGAACTGTTTACAATCCTACATGCAAAGATTATATTTGTACCTCTTGTAACTTTTCTCAGTATCTGGTTAATTGGAGGGATTATACACACACACACGTATATATATATATATATATATATATATATATATATATATATATATATATATATATATATATATATATATATATATATATATATATATATATACATATATGTACATATATATATATGTATATATGTATATATATACATATATATATATATATACAGAGAAAGAGAGACAGAGACAGAGAGAGAGAGACAGAGAGACAGAGAGACAGAGAGAGAAGGAGACAGAGAGACAGAAAGACAGAGACAGAGAGACAGAGACAGAGATACAGAGACAGAGAGACAGAGAGAGACAGAGAGACAGAGACAGAGAGACAGAGAGAGACGGAGACAGAGAGAGAGAAAGCACAGGGTGAGTTGAATAGGAAGTAAACAGTAAAATTAAGGGATGAGAGAGGAATAAATTGAGAGGAGAAAGGGAGAAATGGAATGAACCAAACTATCTCTCGTAGAAGAGGTAAGAAAAAGTTTTTCCAATGGAGGGGAAAAGTGTGGATGAGAGAGGGAAAAAAATGAAGCTTACTGTCATCACATTTGGCTCAAGGAAGGAATAGCGTGCACACTGAATTTGGTATGAAAAATCTATCTTACACTACAGAAACGCAGGGCACGAGGGGATAAGCAGTGTTGGAGGGATGATGGAAGGGAGGGCAAATGGGAAGAAGGAGTAATTAGAAGTAATCACTCTTGGGGAGGGCAAGGTCAAAAGAGAGAATAGAAGAAATGGGGGGCAGGATAGGATGGAGGAAAATATAGTTAGTCTTACATAACATGACTATTATCGAAGTCATTTGCAAAACTACATGTATATAGCCTATATTGAATTGTTTGCGTGCTCAGTGGGGATGGGTGGGGAGGGAGGAAGGAAGAGAAGCTGAAACTCAAAGGTTTAGGACCAAATGTTGAGAATTCATTTTGTGTACGACTGAGAAATAAGAAACACATGTAATGGGGTAGATAAATTTATGTTGCTCTACAGGACAAGAGAGAAGATGGGGATGAGGGAAAGGAGGGGTGTTAGGAGGGAGGGCACATTGGTGGAAGGGGCAATCATAATACGAGGTGTTTTGGGGTGGAGGGAGGGGAGAGATGGGAAGAAAATTTGGAACTCAAAATATTGTGTAAATGAATGTTGAAAACTTAAAATAAATATATAAATAAAAATAAAAAAAAAATTAAAAGTAATTTTCCACATTCTTCTTCTCCCTTTGTCCATCTTCCAACAAATGCCTCTTTCTTACATGTCCATATTTTTATATCATCCAAACCTAATTGTCTTACTATGACACCCTCAAGGTCCCTCCTCACTTGGAACCAAAGTGAAACTGCCACGTGGTTTCCATTCCATCTTGCCCAAAAATGTTCCTTGCTGTCTTTGAAACATGATCCAGAAGTGGGTATAGCCAATGGATTTGCCAAACCTTATCTGGTCCTGCATCCAGTGCTAGCATAGGGATACTCTGTAATTACTTTCTGATCAATTCTCCTTACTGTCTCTGACTTCAGACAAGTCCTGAAGCTACCTCTGCTTCTGTCACTCCCACCTAGTCTCGTTACTCTGTTTCATCCATATGGATTATAAACCAGCTTCCAACCCTGTATCACAGAGCTTTAGTTAGTTAGTCTTGCCTCCTTGTCTAGTATTAGAAAGGTGATTGCCTTAATCCATTCTGCTTCAGTATTACCCTAAAGGAATGTTAAGATTTGTTATAAAATTTTAGAAAGGATATTTATAAACAGTATATTACAAAAGGCTAAACCAGGTGATCAGGAGACACAAAAACATGCCATATCAGAATAGTTGTGCATACTAGGCAAGTTATTTTATAAATCAAATTTGGGAACAGGATATACTGTCATTAAAGATGCAAATGACTGTCACATGGAAAATGTATCTAATCTGTTTTTTTAATAAGGTAGAAATAAGACCAAAGTGTTGAGGTGACATTGAGTTAATTTACAAATCAACCTAAGCAACATGAAAGTATACATATTATGTACAGTTAGGCTACATAATGGTATCTATACTGAATTGTGCATGAGGAGCAGAAGGAAAGACATCACCAAAAGCATATATGTTTGAAAAAGGAGGGATGGCTAGTGATATAGGTCAGTTGAAATCACTCAGTAAGGTGTCACACACTCTGCCAAGTTCTGGATGTGCAACCAAAAGCAAAAATGTTATCCTTGCCCCCAAGGATGTCACATGCAAAAGATGGAGAAACCATACAAAAAAATAATGCAATGTATTGGCAGTGAAAAGATACTAGCGCATGGGTGGGGCTGTGCAGAAAGGCCTCTTCCAAAAAAGGAGCATTCCAATAGATCCTTGAAGCAAGCTGAGCTATTAAGTGTAGGTACCCAAGGAGAGTATTCCAAGCATGTTGGGTAGCCAGTGATGAGAATGGCTTTTGCAAAGGACAGTATGCAATCTAGTATCCCTGGATCATCAAATATATAAAGAAGAGTAAAGTGTAAATAGATGGAAATATGGGAAAAGGCTACATTTTGGAGTACTTTAAAAAAGCAGTGATTTCTTTTAATAAATTTGATCCTAGGGATAATAGGGAACCACTACAAATTATTGAGTTTAAACTAAGAAAAATCACTTTGGTTGATGAACATAAGAAGGATTATAGTGGTGAGAGACCTGAAGCACATATAATAGTTAGGAAATCATTGCAAATGGTTAGGTGTGGTATAGGTATTCCTATCCTTGCCCCATGGTACAGGTAATGTGATTAGAGAGAAGGGGAGATAGATATAAACATATACATATATACATGCATGTGTTTATGCATTACATACATGTGTACATATTATTTTATGTTCATATATATTGTGCACATATGTTTATGTATGTGTATGATGTTGTGAAGCTAAAAACGACAAAATTTGAAAATAGATTGGCTATGTGGTTATTTTCAGTGAGGAGTTAAAGATTACAACCTCTATGTAACATGGAGTTTGCAAGCCTGAGTGAATGGGAGGATGGTGATGCCCTTCACAGAAATAAAAAAGACAGGAAGAATGAAAGGTATTAGAGAAAATTATTCCTCTTTTGTATATTGAATTATAGATACCTACATGATATCCAATCCTACAGTGACTCAATTGCCTCTGGCATAAAACATTAACACCTGTGTTTGGCTTTTAAATTCTTTGAAAATCTGGCTACATACTATCTAGCCAGTCTCATGTATTCCTTCCTTTTTCTATAGTATTTTCTGCATTGCTTACATATGTCATTACATCTCCTATCTTCATGCCTTTTAAGTGCTGTTCCAAATATTCAAAAATCATCACTCCTTTCCTGTCTCTCTCTCTGAATTCCTAATTTTCTTCAATATGCAACAGAGGCATCATGTGCTACATAAATCCTTTCCTGATACATTCACTCCCTCAGCTGTTAATTATCTCTCCCTAAGTATCTGGCAATTAACCGTCTTACATTTATTTAGAATTTATTTCATATGTATTTATCCTATCATATATACTGCTGTTCCTCCTTTGTTTTCAGAGAGGACAAATGACATCACAGGATGATGTCTTCACTCCTGAATGAATTGGATTTAAGTGAAGCAGAGTTGCAGAGAGTCATCAGCCTCAATTTCTCTTCTATGTCATCAAAGTCCCCTGGAAGAACCAAAGTGAAGATGATTGGTGATGGTCTGGGATGCAGTGGATGACCTTGACATCTTTGATGCTTGACCAATCTCTCAACATTGCACAGTTGTTTCAGTTGCCTTTATACTGTTGGAACAAATTGTTCTTATCCACCCTGTCTGCTAGGGGAAGTCTTCTTATGCTTGGGGAAGACACGCCCCCTGCTTATATATGTTTTGTATTATCAGTATGTACATATGCATGTGTGTCTATATGTAGGTTGTCTCTCATGATAAATTTAAGCTCGTTGAAACAAGGGATTATTTTTTATTGTCTTTTATTATCCATATCTAACACATTGTCTAGCAGAGAGAGTAGGTGCTTGATAAATGGCTGCAGATCCTTTTATTTGTCTTCCCCTTTCTCACTCATCTTTCTGATTCCTTGTGTTCTGCCCTCAAACAAGGGGGGAAGAAAGCTTCCTCAAGATCTCTGTAGACATAAAGTGAATTACTCAGTCCTGAATGCCTAGGAACAATCTAGCTCAGGACACCTCTACAGTCTTTATGATCCATGGTAATCATTGTCTCTGACAACATTCTCCACCACTTTTGTGAACTTCTTAATCATATAGCATTGGAATTCAAAGTCTGTGATTTCTGGGAAGCTCTCAAAATTCTTTACAATCTGGCCTACAAAGCAATATTGACGAACAAAACAGAAGGGAAAATAAAAGAAAGAAATGCAACATTGTTTGTAGTGGGTGAGGAGAATCTTAAATATCTACAAAGAGGAGGTAAAACTCATTTTTTTACAGGAAAAGGGGAAAGTTTTGGGAAAAACATAATGAGTTCAGTCTTGGATATATTGCATCATTGGTAAGTTGGATATATTAGTATTGGATATGTCTATAGAACATAAACACTGAAATGGCCAAAAGATACTGGATTTTTGAAGCTGTATCTTTATGATCCATTAGATAAAACTGGATGAATAGATTTGGGAATCACTTTTCCATATACACTTATGCCTTTAACTATAGTGTAAGTAGCATTTTTTTCTGCTTCTGCCAGTAACCCTTTGGATATTACCCTCCTAGAATATATCTTTTGGGAAGTCAAACTAAGTGATCTTTTGCCTCAATTATTACCTAGCCTTTAATCACTGAATGGAGGTTGTCTCAGACAATACTCAGAGAGTGATTTTGATGAATTTGCACAGCCCTGGCTCATTTAAATATAATTCCCTTGCAAGTCAAGGTTTCACCTTCCTGATGTTGTTAATCCTCTTTGAGAATAAAGAAGAAACACTGATAACAATGCCTATAGCTATTCCTGTACCTATGCACATGCATATATACTGTAGATTTACAAATATTCATGCAGGTATATATGCATATAAATGTATAATTATAAGTATGCATATATGTGGCTATATGAATATATATCTATATCCACCTAGCTCCATGAGTGTAGGTGTGCATCTTGAAAATGAGAGTTCAAAATCTATTTATTCTACTATGTAGGTGGGTACACACACATACATGAATATACTTTGCACATGTACATGTATATCTCTGTTATATCAAGCTTGTCTATGGTTTTGTCTGTGTTTGTATATTTGAACCACATGGGAGTGATATTCATGCAGTTTTGAGGGATTAAGGGACCCATGAAAGACCATGGTGCAGGAAAGAGTTGTCTGGAAAGAATTTGCTGACTCAAACATTCTTTAAGTCAAGTTGGCAGAAGCTGATTTTTATGCTCTTCAGCCATCAAAAATTCTTAAGGAATCTGTGACCTTAGATGGGTACAGATAAAGTTTATGTAGAAAAAAAAAACTATAGTAAAACATGTGCCAAGTAAGCTAACTAGGTGATTCAGGGTGGGAGTAAAGAGTGGTTAAGAAGGTGTCAGCTCTTGAAGAAATATGCACTGTTTAAATCTACTGCACAGGCATTTTATAAAGAGTTCAACAGGAAAAGCTCATGAGGTTGGGGGAGATGGGTGCAGCACAGGGAGATGGGATTTTAGGTCTGCTATGTCACTAAGTCAGGGCAGATTGAAAATTACAGTTTTCCACCAATCAATATCTTGTTTAACAAATTAGATGTAGGGAGTATACATATATGTCTGAAGTCTAGGATGCACATAATGAGGAATCCAGAATGCATATAATGAGGTAGATGGTTGGTATAGACAATTCAGTGAGTACTGAATATCTTGATGATACACTTCTTGATGATACACCTCTGATGATACAGTACAAAGTCAGTTCAAACTAGTAATTCCTACAGGTATGGTTTGTTATTATGTCAGGGAGGTAGATAAGTGCTTTGCTAGGGCCCACTCATGAGCAAGTGCTAGGCAGTGTCCTTGGGCTGGGGAGAAACTGCCAGGGATAGTGTTTTGAGGCTAAGGAGAAATATTGTCTTGGAATTGGGGTCCAAGCACAGGCACCCAAGCACCCCATCAATATGATCAAGTTAGATAACATAAAAGGAAAAGAGAAGATGGTCTAGGGTAAAGAAACCTGTGATTAATCAGTATGACCTTGATAAAATCCAGAAAAAAATACTGAGAAGGAATTGTCAGGTAGGTAGGAATAAAACTAGAAGAGAACAATGTCACAGAAACATAGAGAAGAGAAAGTATGGAGAAGAAGAAAGTGATTGGTAATGTCAAAGCCTGAAAAGAGATGAAGAAGAATGATATTTGAAAATAGGCCATTAGATTTGACAATTTAAGAGACTAGTGGTAACTTTAGAGAAAGCAGTTTCAGTTAAGGTTTAAAGTTATATTTCAAGAATTTAGAATCTGAGGGTAGAGAAATTGGAGGTGGTGAGTGTAGTTGACTTTTGATTTGACCAGAGGGTTTTTTTTTTTTTTACCTATTTGTTCGGAGGCAGTAGGAAAGCAGCCAGTAAAAAAGGAGAAATTGAAGATCAGTAAGAATAGTATGAAAATGCAGAAGACAGGATTCCATGGGATCAAAGTTGCAAGGAGAAAGGCTGGCCATTGTAAGCACAGAGCATCTTAATTATTTGAGAAGGCGGTGAAGGAAGCGATATTTTGAGATATGAGATATAGAATGGGGAGTAAGGAAAAAGGGGTATATCAGTGACATAAAAGACAAGATCATTTCCTTAGGGTATAGGGGAGATGTGACAAGGAAGTCTGAGGAAGAATTAAAAGGTTTGGAATATCTACTCCAGGGACTGGAATAAAATTATGTAGCTTTGATGTACTGTGGGCTCAATTGAGACTGTAATACATTTTTACTGGATTCAATCAATATGACATTTGATGTTTTCTGACTCCATTCAGCATCTTATAAATAGGAGTGAAAGCAATGGATGGTGGGAATAATCCAAATTTTGTGATTTGGGAAACCCAAGTTGACTGATTATGATTAGTCAAAAGAATTCTGAGGCTCAAAATATGGAAGCAGACATGTGTGCACGTTGTAAGATCTTGTTAGGTTCTTTTTAGATCCAGTTAAAGGATCAGTGGACAATGGACACAATTATAGAGGATTATTAGATGTGAAATGGTTCACTAATTGTTTAAGATAGGGAAGGGAAAAAGAATGTAACTAATTCATGGGTTACAGCATGGAAAAGAACTAAGGTGCAGAGGAACCAGATGTCATAGTAAGAATTAAAAAAAAAAAACATAGAGATTATAAGGAAGAAGGAAAGGTGGAATGATAAGACATTATAATAAATCCAAGGAAAATGTAGTTCATAAACATGGAGTAAAACATTGTGTGCATTGTAAAATTTTGGAACATTTGTAAGATTTTGGAGTCCTTTTGACTTACTTCTTAGTCCCCTTGACTATTTATTATTATTCCTTTCTTATCTTTGCTAGTCACACATAATTGTACTTAGGAAGAGAGATTCTGATGTGGACCTTAAGGTTAAGCTAGTTGAACTTTATAATGTTTCAAGTATGTTAGTTGAGGTTCAGAGAGGTTGGGTGACTTTTATACTTCTCTCTGGGTCTACATATGCTATGAGAACTTTGGGATGGAAGCAGACAGTTACTCAAAATTAACATGTTTATTAGCATTGTAGAAGCAGAGTACATATATAATCTAGAATGCATATCACAATATTTCAATTGGAACTTTCTTCAATTCATCTTTTCAAAGTCATCTGGTCTCTTTTTTCCCTAAAAATGACAACTTTATCAGGAAAAAATAAGACAAGAGCATTTTATCCTCCATCTGTGTATAAGAGCAAACTGATTTATAATGGCAGATAATCAAGGCAAGTCCCATTTTCTGTCTAGTCAAATTAATTGTGGGATAATTGCCTCCATCAATATCCTAAAAAATTTGACATTCAAATCATTAGCTATTAAATCAAGTTTAGCCATGAGTTTTGATGAAAACATGCCAGTCCACTTCTGGCTATGATTAGCGTGTTTGCTGTATAAGAAAGTAATATGGTGTTAGGCTGACCTTGTTTATACCTGAGAAGCAGCAGAGTGGTTAAAAATTGTAAAATAAATTGCACTGAATTGGGGAATCCAAGGGGGGAGAGAGGGAGAGAGGGAGGGAGAGAGAGAGAAAGAAAGAGAGAGAGAGAGAGAGAGAGAGAGAGAGAGAGAGAGAGAGAGAGAGAGAGAGAGAGAGAGAATGAGAGAGCACTTAAGTATACATTCATATGGTATATATACCTGTGCACCTAATTACATGGTACACCCACCATGGCATACTAGGTAGAAAGGCAGACTTTCAGCGATAGTAACACAGAGGTTCAAGTCCTAACTTTGACATGTATTTGAAATGTCTTCCTGAATAAGTCACATAAGTGAGAAATTACTCACTAATCTAGTTTGTGCTCTAAGGTTATAAATTTCAGAGAGATAGACAAGTTGAGTAAATAGGAGTTTCTTAATCAGAAATTTCCTCATGCCACTGAAACCTCAGTTACAGTGCATTACTTTATGTCTATGTCTGAATATTCTGTTCACTTTGATATAATTTAAACTTGTTGAAGGCGGATTTTTGTTTTCATTTTTGCCCTTGTGTCCCCAAAGCCTAGTGTGGTACCTGGAGTATTGAGTGATCTCAGTGTTTATGGCTCAATTAATTGAATAACCAATTGAAATTATAGCTAATTATGTTATTAAAATCCTTTAATTGGATCTTTAAAAATGGCTCACCTTTTTAACTTTTCATGAATAAAAATTATGTTGTTTAATGGAGATTTTGCATTCAATTGATAGATGCTAGATGAATGAAATACTAAACTGGATTCTGAAATTTTTCATTGTAAATATGACAAAGTAATAAAGATGGAGAAAGAAATGAGGCTAAAATGGAGATGTGAAGAGACACCAAAAATATAACTAAAATGATAAAAATATGTATTCATATAGTTAGCACTAGAATTTCTGTCCCCCACAAACGACCTACCCAATCCTACACCAGACAGGCATTTTCAGTCCAAAATTAGAAAATGTATAACATCTTAAGACTCTTTACCTAGCAAATTTTTATGACCTGTAGAAAAAGATCGAGATGAGTCCATCTTTGGGACAAAGGTTTTCTACTCCTCCTGAATTAAATCCATTTCCCTAACCTAAACCAAAGTGCCTTCCTCAATGACTATGATGATGAACTTTCAGCTTCCTTTTCTGTAACCCTGGGTAATGTTCCCTCATTACTACGTAGCCTTTGACATTGTATCAGAGGTTGATGATCAAAGATTTCCATCTGTTTCTATCCTCTAAAGCATCTTCAACCACTAAAGGTATTTTATGGCCTATGTAATATTTAATATGCCTCTAGAAACCAATGTTCTTTATTTCTTTATTTGGAGAGGGTCTATGCAGCATTTCATCATCTTTTGAGCAGAGTTTCACCATCTCTAGTCCTATTTATGCTCTGAGGACCACAATAATAATCTTTTTTTCTTCTTTCATGTGTGCAATCTATCCAAAAAAGATGCACATTTGTTTTAGAATTGTTGGTGCCTGATTTTTTCTGACCAAACTACCTAGCAGAATTTCATTCTTTAACAAACCTAATTTATGTTCCTGTGTGTTGTGCTGGTTTGTATCTTAACTTCCCTGATGTGACTGCAAGCTCATCACACAGTAAACTTCTCTAATAAAAAATGATTTGAGAGATTAGCTGTTTGGCCTCCAGATGACTAAAACCTATTCTTTCCTTCAGGAGGAACTCAGATGTTACTTCTTCCAGCAATCTTTCCCAAACACCATATCTAAAGGTGAAACTTAACTCTTTTCCAATGTTTCTTATTGTAAATTTCTCTCTGTGTTGCTATCTTAATTTTCTCTTTCTTGAATAACATTTGTTTACTGATCTTTCCTCTATCAGAGTTTAAGCTTCTTGAAAATAAATGTGCTTTATTACTCACCTTATTTTTGTAGAAATCATCAATTATTTTCGTAATTACTCTATAACCTAGGTTCATTTTTGGGATTCTATGAATTTTGAAATTTTTGTTATTTTACTACTATTTCAATATAATTGTTTTTAAATTTTATATTATGCATTTAATTTTATACATTTACTAGAATTTTGTACATTTAACGATTGTTCTGAGAATGAGGATAGGCTTCACCAGACCATCAAAGCAGTCCTTGAACTGAAGAAAAACATTAAAAACTCTTGCTGTGGAATATTCTTATTAAGTTTTTTGTCCATTAAATTGTTTGAAAAGTGTTAATAATGCCTACCTAACAATGTACAAGCTCCTTGGAAGGCAAAAAAAAATCTCTTATTATTCCCCTTTGGCATTTCCCACGGTGTTTCAGCTTTCCACACAGTGTTTGACACACAGTGAATGCTTAATATAGAGTAATTTATTCTAATTTAATGATGAAAACTAAATAAACATGAACAGTTGCTGTCACATAAATCATAAGAAAATTATATTGTTCTGTAGAATCCATGTATATATCTCTGAGGTTCTCCACACATTTCTCATTCCCATTATTATTTTCACATGTTTGTTAATATCATAACACTATAATTAACTCTAAGATTAAATACAATGTCATTTAATATTAAAATTCTTCAACCTTGGTCCCTTTCTACCATTTAAGCATCCCTGTTGCTCCAAATCATATACTCTACAGTCTAGCTGCACTGGTGTACTTGCTTTGCCACACACAGGACACTCCTAATCACAATTCATGATTTTTCAATGGCTGTCCTGCATGCCTTGAATGTTTTCCCTTCTCAACTCTGTCTTATAACACCCCCATTACGAGACTCAGTTTAAGATGTACATTCTTCAATCTATTTTTCAGTCCTTCTATCTGCCAAAGAGCCTTCCCCTTTAAGATTACTTTCCATCTACTCTCCATGTATGTGAAGGTAGTTTATATTTACATGTGGTGTCTCTCTTTAGAACTTAAGCTCCTTGATACGAAGGATTAAATATATACATATATTATAATTACATATATAAATCTCTAACTCTTAGGAGAATGCCTGGAGGATAGTAAGCCTTAAATATGAGCTTGTTGATTTAATTCATAAATGTGGATAATCACTCTTTATATATGCATTTACATATGCATATATACACTTAGGCTGAGAGAGACAGAGAGGCAGAAGAGAGAGTGTAAATACATGGGTGGGACGTGGGGGGGGGGTGAGACACTAACTGTTTTGGGGACCAGGAAAGTTGTTATGTATAAAGCAATTTGAGCTGAGCTTTGAAGGAAAATTGGGATTCTAAGAGTTAGAGATGAGGCAGGTGTAGATTATAGTTACAGGAATTGCCAATGCAAAGGTAATAGTGACAAGAAATAAATGTTATGCATGAGGAGCTTGAAGACATTTGTGAATAGTGTGATGAAATGTTCAATCCAGAACATTTTTTGTTATTTTGCTGTTTTTGAGTCATTTTACAATCATTTCTGACTCTTCATGACCCCACGGTTTGGCATTTCCTTCTCCAGTTCATTTTAGAAGTGAAGAACTGAGGCAAACAAAGTTAAGTGATTTGTCTAGGATCACATAGCTAGGAAGGGTCTGAAGCTGGATTTGAACTCACAAAAATCAATTTTCCTGATTCCAGGCCCGACTTTCAATGCACTGAGTGACCTATGACCACTGAGGGACATATCAGCATCACTGGGTCCATCTTTGATGACACAGGTAATCTCTAGAATTTAGGATTTGAAATACAAAGTTAAACATGGCGTATGCTAACCTTTCCTTTTAAAGATCTCCTAAACAGTTTAGATTGGTATCAGATAATATTTTATCATAATTTCATATACAAACAAATATTAATACATATGTACATATCTTGCATTTCCAACAAAACTTCACATTCTTAAGTTTGCTTTGTTATCTCATATTGAATGTCTTCAGTCCCTAAATTCTCCACCTTATTGCTTGCAACCTTTAGACTGCAGCTACCTCTACCCTAAAATCATCTCTTCTCATCGGTGAGTCTCTACTTCAAACTATGATTTCATGAAGTGATCAGTATATGCTCAGTTTGCATCATCTTTCACTTCTCACTTTCTGAACATTTCCAAATCTTCCCTATCAACCCTGCCCTTGGAGTAAACCTGATCTATACCCACCACCTTCCTGGCTTTTTTCTTATGTGTTGTTCTCTCCAATTAAAATATGAATTCCTTGATGGTAGGGACTTAATTTTTTTGCTTTCAATCTTATATTGATTGCTTCACCCAGTTGCTGATACAGTGTTAGTACTTGTTAAATGCTCTATCTGGGAGAAAATTCCGGGAAGATGGCAGAGTAGCTCAGAAAATTCCAAACTTTCCAAATTTCCCTCATAAACAAGATAAAATAGAGCCTTAGAGCAAACAAAGAGAGGCAAAAATAAACAAGAGTTGGGCAATAATAGAGATCTTCCTGTTTTTGGTAGACTTAGCCCTTCACAGCAATGTAAGGACCCAAAACATTTCCAAAGGACTTATGGTGCAAAATGCCATCCACATTCAGAGAAAGAACTAAGGAGTTGGAACAGAGAATAAAGCAGAGTATTTTCTCTTTTTTTATGTTTTATTTTTCTCATGGTTTCTCCCATTCATTTTGATCCTTTTATGCAACATAATTAATGTGAAAATGTTTTTATTAAGAATGTTTATGTAGAGCCCATACAAGATTTCATGCCTAGCTTGGGGAGGGACAAGGACTATAGGGGGAAAAATTTAAAACTTATGGAAGTGAATGGTGAAAACTGAAAACAATTAATAATTTTGAAGGGAAAAAGAATGGTGGTGCTCCTGAAACAATTGGAGAAGATCCAATAAAAATCTCAGGAACAAAGGTTGATCCCTGTGAAGTGTAAATAGTTCCCCTAAAACAGCCAGTTGTGAGCCTTGAGGCTAGCTCAGTTGGAAAGCAGCCTAGGCTCCAGCAACAGTAATTTACACATACTACCTCCCTTTTTCCTCCCAACACTATCGGGAGTCAGGAATCTGAGCAGGGGTAAGATTGAGAGAACCTCTGCTGATAAGGCATGCCAAACCCAGCTGTGGTGCTGAGACAACCCTGGGGGAGAAGGAACCAGAGGCCTTCCAGTGAGTGCAGAAGCACTGGGGCAAGAAACCAGTGATTGTGGGCAATTAAAGGAGGGTGAAGATTTTGGTTTCAATTCCAATCCAGAGGGAAGAACTGAAGGAGAATCTGAGGCCAGAGGCCTCCTCCCTGCTGCAGAACTAGAGGTGATTACAAAAAAAGTTAAGCCTCTACAAATGTACATAGGTAGATAGACAGACAGATAGATAGATGGATAGATAGATAGATAGATAGATAGATAGATAGATAGACAGACAGACAGACAGACAGATAGATTTTTCAAAATAAGCAGGAAAAGGAGAAAGAATCCAAGTACAGAAAGTTACTATGGGAGTAGAGAAGATTGCCGTTTGTCTTCAGAGGAGAATGATTGAAGGAAAAAAACTGAATAAGAATAATGCAAGAAAAATACAATTATGAAAAAAATAGTCAACCAATCAGAAAAATAGATCCAGAGTCTTAGGTAAGAAAATGACTCCTTGAAAATTAGAATTGAGCAAATGGAAGCTAGCAAAATTATGACACTAAGAAGTAATGAAACACAATATAAAGAATAAAAAATAGAAGAGAATGTGAGATATCTCATAAGAAAATAAAACTTATCTGGAGAATAGACCAAGAAGAGAAAACATAAAAATAATTGGACCACCTCACGCTATAATCAAAAAAAAATCTTGATACAATAACACAATAAATGATAAAAGAAAATTGTCCTGAATAAGAGGGGCAACTAGAAATAGAAAAAAAAAAAACACCACTGATTACTACCTGAAAGTGACTTTGTGAGGAAAGTCTATAGGAATGTCACAGTAAAATTCCAAAATCCCCAGCTCAAGGAAAGTAATTTTATGAATGAGAAGAAAAAAAATGATTTAAATATGGCAGTTTCAAAATCAGAACCATACAAGACACATTAGCAGTGCCACTAAAAGATCTGAGGTTCTATAATACTAAATATGAATAGAAAAAGAACAGTGATTGGGACAGAAAATAGCATACTCAGCAAAGTTTAGCATAATCCTTAATGAAAAAGAAAATGGATGTTCAATGATTTCCAGACTTTCAGGATTTTGTTAAAAAACCAAACCAAACCTGAACTTCAGAAAAGGTTTGACATCCAAGATACAAGAAAAATATAAAACACTTATGAAAGACTAATTACAAGGGATTCAATAAGGATAGACTGCTTACTTTTTTATGAATAAATGAAAAATGCATGTCTAAGATTATTATGAGTAATTGAGTAGTTCAAAAGAAAGATTAGGGAAGACCTGAGTGTGATATAATTTTTAAAGGTGAAATTGTTTCGGAAAAGGTAAAAAGAGTAATTATATGAGTGAGAGGAAGAACTGAGACAAAGGAATTAGATGGAGGAGGAGGCTGGTAGGTCTGGAACCCTATGCTAATCAGGAATGGATCAAAGAAGGAACAATACATATGTATCTAGATGAGTATAAAAGTTTTCTAAATTCAGAAAGAAATTAATGGGTAAGGGAATAGGAAGGAGGAAGAGGAGAGGGATTTTTCAAGAGAACAGGGAGTAAATAGGAAAATAGGGAAGGGATATAGAAGGATGTTTAGAAAATAGGAATATGAGGATTAAGACTGGATCTTGGGGGGACAGTGTAGGTTAAGTAATAGGAGGTCAAGGTAGAGGGTAGAAGTAAAGTAGAGGAGTCAGGAAGGATAGGAAATAAGAGAAACAGAAACATAAAATGAACATCAGGAGAAGAATTTATTAGGGGGTAAAAAAGCAGGGTTAGTAATCATGATATCAGAAAAAATTAAGGCTCAAGTAGATTTGATCAAAAGAGAAAAATAGAGAAACTAATTTATATGTTAATGGTATTAACTTGTTTTAGACTATTTAAAATATCTAGAAAGTATAGGGTTGGAATATTCCTGTGGTATAGGAAAAAATGAGTTGGTGGAATTAGAAAAATATGCAGACTTGGAATTGTGAAGGAAAAGGCTATTCATCTTCAGAGAAACAAAGGACAAATAAATATAGTACAGTCTTACATAGATACATATGAATACATGAGTCTATATATGAATATAATTATAGATAGCTAAGTATATGTATGCATTTGTAAGTGTATGCATGTATGTAGATTTGTGTATATATAATTTCTGTGTATACATACATGTTTATATGCATGTGTGTATATATATATATGTAGTATTTATTATAAAGACTTTCTTGAAATGGAAATTTATTGCTATATATTTTGAATACTCTTTTATGTTCTGCTGTTCACATGGAAATATTTTTTCTTCTTTTGTATTTGTTTCAATATTTAAGTTTATAATATGTTTCTTTTTCTTTGCTTACCATGTATTTAAGTTTAAAAAATAAATGCTGTGGCTACTTAACTATCAACTATTTACCTATCTACCCTCTATATTTCTCAACATAAACTTAATTAGTAGTTCACTGGTAGTTATTGAATAAAATGCTACATTCACAAAGTCTTAGAAACTTTCATGCATACAAATGAGTATTGACATCATTATGTGCATACTAACAACTTCTTTACAGAAAGAGATGTTATGTTTTCATAACAAATGAAAGGGAAGAAAAAAATCCAGTGTTTTGGTTGTAAACATATTAAGTTTAAATTAAGGTGACTACTTCACAAAGAAAATGAATCAGTATAAAAAAAATGTATTGGCCATGCTTAAAGAATGTCAGAATATAATATTCTAATGAATTCAATCTCTCTCTCTCTCTCTCTCTCTGTCTCCTCACTGTTCTTCCTCTTCTTCTTATTCTTTGTCTTCTTCTTCCCCCTTTCTATTCCTCTTGGTTTTTTATTTTTTTTATTTTTCTTTTTCTCTGTCTCTCTGGATATTTGTTAATGTCTCTCTCTGTCTCTCTGTTTTTCTCTCTGTCTCATCTGCAGACACACACACACACACACACACACACACACACACACACTCTTCAAGTAAGGAATTCATTATATCCACTATTCACTCCAGTCTTCCCATTTACTTTATTGATTTTGAACCTTAATCTGTTCATCTCAAATTGATATGATGTCTGGCCAAGCTAATAGCTTCCATAGCTTGAGTGCATCTCTATTTACTGTAGTTACTATATAGATTAAAATAGATGCTTTTATGCTTACTGCATACTTTGGAATTGCATGGTGCAGATGTTAATAGAAAATTCATTAGTTTCAGAGATGTTTCAATATAAAATAAAATGAAAATAATCATAACTAAAATGTACTGTTGATAAATTAGATCTCTTTTCAAGAAATAATCAATACTATTTCTAGACCTTGGCTGGATGGAATATTTGCCTTGTGAGGAGCTCAAATGTATTTAGTGTTTGAAAAAAAAAAAAAAAAACAAACTAAAGATGACTTTGACCAGAATTGCAGTTTAGGTAAATCTAATCGGCTTATATAATCTTGTAAAGTGACTCTATTTTAGAAAGATTTTAAGAAGACTTGACATACAAAATGGCACAGCATTCACCAAGGACAAAGTCTTATAACTTGACTTATAACTTTTTGAGAAACTTATAAAAGTTTATTAAGTGATGAAATACATAGTGGTTGAATTAAATGAACTAGAGGAAGTTATGGAACAAAGTTTGTCACTGAATTTAAGCATTACCTTAAAATAACACTAAACAACTGAAAATGAAGATTTGAATTCTATTACAAGCCTCAAGATGATTAACACAATTACAATTATTTGTTGTCTTTTTTCTTTCACTGATGAAAGATTCAAGGAGTTTGTCTAGAGGCAACTAGATGGAGCAGTAGAGTTCTGAGCCCATAATCAGGGAACTTCATTTCAAAGCTGACCACAGAAATTTTTAGGTGTTTGATCCAAGCTAAACCTATCTTGATTTCATCACATAAAAAAAATGGAGACCAAAATAACACCTCCCTCCCCAGATTATTTTGAAGATCAAATGAGATAGCATTTCTGAAGCTCTCAGTGCAGTACTTGACTTATTATTTATACTTAATAAAATAAGTTTCCTTATTTAAAGAGCAAAAAAGCAATATCAAAAGAAAGAGTGAGTAGATCCCTTGGTATGAGGCCAAAGTGACCCAAAACAATCAATACCCACGGATGGAATTGACAGGAAGATGATCAACAGATAGAAAATGAAACATATCTGTCAACAATTCTATTTTCACTATCAATAACAATGGAAAGACCTCATTTGAAAGCTAGCAACCTAGTCATTACTGTATAGAGGAAGTTTAAATAGAATTTTAGATAAAGTTGGAAATGTTGTCTTGACCACAGCAAGTCTACATGGAGGAAGTAAAAGTACCAAGGACATAAAATGAATAAGACTGAGTGATTGTGTTACCAGATATTTTAGGGAACTGAAGCTATAATCAAATAGAAAAAAAATATGGAACATGTTAGTACAGAATCTGTTAAAATATATTGACTCCTATACTGACTTTGTCATCTCTATAAAACCTTTGTGATAAATATCTGGGCAGGTATCTAGGATTTCCTTGATGAATATACAGAAAAGAAAATTTGGGATTTTACAAATGATCCAATGTAGCACATTACATCTTTTAAGTTACTCAATGAATAGAAAGGTGAATATAATATAAAATCCTGTTTTATGTATTTTTTATATTGGTTAAACACTGGAATTTTTGACTTGCCTTAAAGATTCTCTTTCAACAAGAAATCTCTCTTGTACACATGAAAATCATACAAGATTCCTTAATTAATGGGAACACAATTTCCCTGTTCAGTGACATCTTGATTATCAGTATCATGCTATGAACAGATAGTTCACTTGTCAAAGGTAACCTCAAATGCCACAAAGAATGTCTTGAAAAAATTTCAAATGAAAAAAAAAACTCCATGCAGACTTTGAGGTTCTTAAGATGGTCCTATTTGTATTTAATATAGTGCTGATTGAACAAAATTGAAATAATATAGGACTTTCTCAATTAGGGTAATGAGTACTCAAATGATATTGTCATACCCTTTGGACATACAAGTAAATTGTATGAAATTATCTAATTTCAGGAATCTAGCATGAATTTTATGCATATTCCATTCAATAGGTACACATCTCCCATTTGTCTGAGACAAGAGCTGGAAATGGATGGACAATGAGTTGAGTGTAGAATCAAAATGGACAAAAAGAACAGATTATTTTATACTTTGAAAAATATTGATGTAATTTTAATTTTTGTAATTAATTTTGTCAGTCACTCAAAAATCATTTATTAAGTGTTTACTATGGTCCAGGTACTGTGCTAGTCTCTACATATGCAAAAAAAAAAGCAAATAATAAAGCAGTCTTTGTCATCAAAAAGCTCACTTGTATAGGGGAAGCTGACATGTAAACAACTATGTATGCATACCTCATATATACATACATGCATACCAGATAAATGTAGCAGCAATAGGTGGTAGTATCAGAATATCAGTACCAGCAATAATGGGTAGCAGGAAAAACATTTTGCAGAATGTGAGACTTGAAGGTATTCATGGAAGCTGAGAGGCAGATGACAGCTGGTATAGCATTCTTAGCGTAGACAGCCATAGCAATGCACTGAGATGGTAGATGCAAGGTCTTATGTCAGAAACAAGGAAGTTGCAGTTACTAGATAAAAGAGTGTGTTGAGGTGAGCAATGTATTAAAAAATCTAGAAAGGTTGGAATTGGCTAGATTATGGAGGCCTTTTAAAGTTTACAGAGAGTTTTACAGAAACTTATTTACAGAAATAAGAGGGGGCAAATAGAATTGACTGAGTAAGGGAGAGACATTGTTAGATCTGATTTTAAGGAACATCGATTTGGTAGCTGAGTGAAAGATATGCTAGAGTGAGCAACTTAAAGATGGAGGACCAACAAAAAGGATTTTGTGACAGTAGTGTGAAATGATGATGGTAACATACAGATGGTATCAAAAGCAGAGGAAAGAAAGAGTGCAATATATTGGAAATAGTTAGAAAGAGGAAATGAGGAATTGAGGATGATATGCAGGTTGTGTACCTGAGTAACTCTGGGATGGTGGTGCCATTGACAGTCATGCGGACATTTGAATGTGGGAGGGTCAAGAGGGGAAGACAAAAAGTTCAGTTTTTGGCATTTTGTATTTAAGACATCTATGGGATATCCAATTTAAGATAACCAATAAGACATTAGAGATATTGAGACTATGGGTCATGAGGGAGGTTAGGCATGTATAAAAATATCTTAGAATCCACAGTGTTGGGGGTGTAAGCTCAGTTCCATGTGGACAGTCTCGGATGGGTAAAGGTGAGGACTTCTAAACCTTAGAGTTCTCATGAGGACCCCAGGAAACAGCAGGGAATTGAGGAGTGAGATCTCGTGTATTTCCACCTCTTCCCGTGAGAACGTGATGGGAGAGAGCATCCCCGCCCTCGAGACTGGCCCGGATCTGGGCACACCTATTGTAATCTAACAGGCACGGTATTCAGGTGCAAACTATGTGGCAGGAGAGCTTAAGTAGGGTCAGGAAAACCTGAAGGCGCTCTTAGCGCTGAGGGGCCCTTACAGGACAGAAGGCCCCTTTTCCTCTCTTCGCTCTTCCCTCCCCCCTCTCTCCCCACTTCCACTTCTGCTTTCATTCTCTTAATGTAAGATCTTTGCCTCCTTGGGAGATTTCTCTCACTCTCCTAAGGAAGATTTCCCCCTGCACATGTAACCAGGACCCTGAATAAAGCCTAACCCTTGTTCGACTCCGGAAAGTCTCTTCTCTCATACGTTTATCTGGTTTGGCCAGCCGAAGACCTACGATAGGTAAGGTAAGACTCGGGTAGCCCTCAGGCCTCTAGGCCTGGCACCACAGGAAATGATAAAATCACTAAGCAAAATAGTATAGAGGGGAAAGGGAAGTAGGATAAGGAAAGAGCTTTAGAAATTACTTAGTTGGCCCAATCTAGCTGAATATGTAACAAAAGAGACTCAGAATGAGTTGTCAGATAGTAGGACGAGAACCAGGAGAGAAGACTATCACCAAAAATAAAAAAGAAGAGAATATCAAGTTGAAAAGGGTGATTGACATTGTCAAAGGCCATAGTCAGGTCTCAATAGAGAAAAAGTCAAGAGTTAGCAATAAATATATGATTACTAATACTAGAGAGGGTAGCAACAGTTGAATCATGATATCAGAAGCCAGAATGCAGAGAGGTTAGAAAGGACTTAAAGAAAAAGAAGTAGAGTTACCAATTACATATGGCTTTCTCAAGAAATTTCACCATGATAGGGAGGATAGATATAGAATGATAGCAAGTGTATATATATATATATATATATATATATATATATATATATATATATATATATATATATATATATATATATATATATATATATATATACACACACACATACATATATGCATACATACATGTATATTAAGTAATGGATATTTAAGGATTGTTGTGTTTGTAGGAAACAAGACAGGCATCAATAGAAAAAGAGATATTGAAGGTTAGTGAGAGAATAAGGTGAAAAAGAGAGCTATCTGATAGAGAAGGTATGATGAAATTGGATCACTTGTACATAGTCATTTGTCTCAGAAAGGAGAAGAGTCAGCTCTTCATGTAAGACAGGGGTAGAGGAAGAGATACTGATGAGAGTCATCTAACTGATAAGAAATGAGATGAGGTGGAAGAAAGGAAAAGGAGCTCTGGTTGAATAGACTCAGTTATTTCAGTTAAATATTAGGCAAGTTTCCCAGCTGATTGAATTTGGGTGGGGAAGCAATAAATATGGAAGAGCCACTCTGAAGAATGGGATACCAACTCAATTAGAAAGATATAAAATTCTTATTTTGTAGTAGTGGGAGACAAGTTGACATTATGTAACATAAAATTTTAGTTGATACAAAAAGCAATCTCAACATTTTATCCAGCTCCATTCATCAGTCCAATAATAGAAGAGAAGGGAAGGAATGATGGCAGTACTCCAAGCCTGAACCTTGGCAGAGAAAGGACTATGATAGGAGAAGGAGATTAGTGACTTGAGAATCGAGCATATTGAAGTATTGAACTGGTTCATCAAGGGAGAAGAACTCAGAAGGTATATACAGCCTGAAAGAATGGAGATGTAGAGGATTTGAAGGTCCTCATCAGGATAAAAGTTGGCTCTAGTGATGATAAGACAGAGGGAAAGATTGAATTAAAAAAGGTGATGATCAGATAAAGTAATTTGAAAGTTCATGAGTATGAATAGAACACTTGTGAGTGATAGCAATGCAAAGGATATCTTTGTCAATCAACTACACAAGAGTCATTTCCATGTCATTTTAAGCATTAAAAATGAGGAAACATCAAAAAAGAAGAGAAATGGAAAATGACCTGCAAAATAATGGTAACAAATATTGTTCTATCAAGGACAGTAGAGCCACCTGTAGTAGCAAGCACTGTGACACACATCCAGGATGACCTGTTGGCAAAATTTCTTAGATCTGCTTTTCTAAGGAAAGTAACTTAAAAGGGGGTCAACAATCTACTTCAATTACATTTACCAACAGAGAAAACAAGCAGAGAAATAAAGACCAACAGATAGGGTTTCTAACTGTTTGACCATAAGCAATGCATACCTCACAGATCAACAGACAGATCTAACTGTCTGACCATTATGTACATACATGGTTACCAGAAAAAGAAGCACCAACATCTGAGTTTTCTTTTCTTTTTTTTTTTTTTTGCTGTGTTCATCCTTCATTTTTTTATTAATTAATTTGTTTAACTTTTAACATTCATTTTAACAAAATTTTGGGCTCCAAATTTTCTCCCCTTTTGTCCCCTCCCCACCCCAAACACCAAGCATTCTAATTGCCCCTATGACCAATCTGCTCTCTCTTCTATCATCCCTCTCTGCCCTTGTCTCCATCTTCTCTTTTGTCCTGTAGGGCCAGATAACTTTCTGTACCCCTTTACCTGTATTTCTTCCTAGTGGCAAGTACATTACTCGACAGTTGTTCCTAACACTTTGAGTTCCAACTTCTTTACCTCCCTCCTTCCCTGCCCCTTCCCTTTAGAAGGCAAGCAATTCAATATAGGCCAAATCTGTGTAGTTTTGCAAATGACTTCCATAATAGTTGTGTTGTATAAGACTAACTATATTTCCCTCCATCCTATCCTGTCCCCCATTATTTCTATTCTCTTTTGATCCTGTCCCTCCCCATGAGTGTCAACCTCAAATTGCTCCCTCCTCTCCATATCCCCCCATCCATCATCCCCCTCACCCTGCTTATCCCCTTATCCCCCACTTTCCTGTATTGTAAGATAGGTTTTCATACCAAAATGAGTGTGCATTTTATTCCTTCCTTTAGTGGAATGTGATGAGAGTAGACTTCATGTTTTTCTCTCACCTCCCCTCTTTATCCCTCCACTAATAAGTCTTTTGCTTGCCTCTTTTATGAGAGAGAATTTGCCCAATTCAATTTCTCCCCCCAATATATTTCTCTCTCACTGCTTGATTTCATTTTTTTAAGATATGATCCCATCCTCTTCAATTCACTCTGTGCACTCTGTCTCTATGTGTGTGTGCGTGTGTGCATGTGTGTGTGTGTGTGTAATCCCACCCAGTACCCAGATACTGAAAAGTTTCAAGAGTTACAAATGTTGTCTTTCCATGTAGGAATGTAAACAGTTCAACTTTAGTAAGTCCCTTATGACTTCTCTTTGCTGTTCACCTTTTCATGCTTCTCTTCATTCTTGTGTTTGAAAGTCAAATTTTCTTTTCAGCTCTGGTCTTTTCATCAAGAATGCTTGAAAGTCCCCAATTTAATTGAAAGACCATTTTTTCCCCTGAAGTATTATACTCAGTTTTGCTGGGTAGGTGATTCTTGGTTTTAGTCCTAGTTCCTTTGACTTCTGGAATATCCTATTCCATGCCCTTCGATCCCTTAATGTAGAAGCTGCTAGAGCTTGTGGTATCCTGATTTTATTTCCACAATACTGGAATTGTTTCTTTCTAGCTGCTTGCAATATTTTCTTCTTGACCTGGGAACTCTGGAATTTGGCCACAATGTTCCTAGGAGTTTCTCTTTTTGGATCTCTTTCAGGTGGTGTTCTGTGGATGCCTTGAATATTTATTTTGCCCTCTGGTTCTAGAATCTCAGGGCAGTTTTCCTTGATAATTTCATGAAAGACGATGTCTAGGCTCTTTTTTTGATCATGGCTTTCAGGTAGTCCCATAATTTTTAAATTGTCTCCCCCGGATATATTTTCCAGATCAGTTGTTTTTCCAATGAGATATTTCACATTATCTTCCATTTTTTCATTCTTTTGGTTTTGTTTTGTGATTTCTTGGTTTCTCATAAAGTCATTAGCCTCCATCTGTTCCATTATAATTTGGAAAGAACTATTTTCTTCAGTGAGCTTTTGAATCTCCTTTTCCATTTGGCTAATTCTGCTTTTGAAAGCATTCTTCTCCTCATTGGCTTTTTGAACCTCTTTTGCCAATTAAGTTAGCCTGTTTTTCAAGGTGTTATTTTCTTCAGCATTTTTTTGGGTCTCCTTTAGAAGGGTGCTGACCTGCTGTTCATGCTTTGACTTCATGTCTCTCATTTCTCTTCCCAGTTTTTCCTCCACCTCTCTACCTTGATTTTCAAAATCCTTTTTGAGCTCTTCCATGGCCTGAGCCCATTGAGTGGGCTGGGATATAGAAGCCTTGACTTCTGTGTCTTTGCCTGATGGTAAGCATTGTTCTTCCTCATCAGAAAGGAAGGGAGGAAATGCCGGTTCATCAAGAAAGTAAGCTTCTATAGTCTTATTTCTTTTACCTTTTCTGGTCATTTTCCCAGCCAGTGACTTGACCTCTGAATATTTTCCTCACACCCACCTCGCCTCCTGATCCTCCCAGCCAGTGCTTGGGGTCTGAGATTCAAATGCTGCTTCCAGTCTCAGGGCTTTTGGCGGGGGCAGGGCTGCTATTCAGTGTGAGATTAAGTTTAGGTGCTCAGGTCAGGGCAGGGCAGCCTCACAGGCTCTGTTCCCTCAGGCGGTTTATGTACAGACCTTCAACAATGGATCCAGGGTCCTGCCTGCTTTGGGACCCCCTGTCTGCTCCCACCTCTGCTTCTGTCTCCCAAGGGGGCCTGAATTATGGGGGCCCCCCTCTCCCCTCTCGACCTGCCAAAGAGACCCTCTCAGCAGCCCCTGTCACCTGTGGGTGGAGGGACCCATGTGGCTGCTGGAGACTCTGTCCCTGAAGCCTGCTCGCATCTGCTCCTCTTGGTGCCGTGGCCGCGGCAGGGCTGTACTTGGCTCCCAGTCTGCGGCGCAAAGGACCTTTTGCGAGAGGTTTGCAGTTCCCTCTGGAACAGAAATCTCCTTCCCTCCAATGTTCTGTGGCCTCTGGTCCTGCAGAATTCGCAGTGAGTTGCTATTTACAGATGTTCTATGGGTTGTGGGTTCGGAGCTATGTGTATGTGTGTCTTTCTACTCTGCCATCTTGGCTCTGCCCCTCCCAACATCTGAGTTTTCAAAGCCGAGGGGCACCTTAATGGTTTCCCAGAGTCACATGTAACACATGAACCTTTTTCCAAAGATTAAGTCCCCAAAGCAAAACCTCACTTCAGAGTCTATATACACTTTTCAGAGCTGGAGGGAAGACCCTCATGTCTTAATAGAAATTAACAAAAGTTTTCCTCAGTGGGCTCCACCTGAGGCCTACTAATGAGAAGGGAAGATCTTTCATTAACATAAATCTCATTAACATTACATTACCACATCTGCATTTTACCTTCACATTGCTGCATACAGTTACAAAGAGTATAGAAGTGTAACTAAAGACAAAAAGATCAAAAAAGCAAGTGGATTAGACCAAGTTTACATAGAAAAGATTGATGTAGGCACATTTTTAAGTGCATTGTGGAATCAATTCATGGGGTATTTGGAAGTAAGGAATAAATCAAAGGTGCTGAGAAATGATCATATTAATACTAAGGAAAAAAGTGATTGAGACAGCATCAACAACTACTAGCCTAAACACCTACTTTTTAAACTTATTATTTTTAAACAAAATCTTGCTGATTGAAACTCTGCCTTCTTCAATCTATCCTTCACAAAAACTTTATACAGAAAGCATAGTATAGTGTTTTGGAAGACTTCTTTAGAGACATGAAAGAACAAGATCAAATGTCTCCTTAAAAATATGCTGATATGTGATTCTGGGTAAATCACTTAATTTCTCAATGAGACAGGAAAATCTCTAAGATCATAAATGGTATAGCACATTCCAACCTGAATTGGATGACAAGAGTTTCCTCTCTAGAAATTCCCTGTACCATGAATTAATATGTATAGTCCAAATGTATATTTTAATGAAGAAGAATCTATTAATATCAAGGGCATATTCAAAGAGACTGCCAGTAGTAAATAGGCAAGGTTTCACAATCATAATTCCACAAGTAGAGGATGACAAAATTCGGGCTGAATCAATGTCGGGAACTTTTCAGAGTCTTCTAAAATAAAAATTAAACAATTTGGAAGTTTGGTCTAAGAAATTACTCAGGAAAATCCAAGTGGATAAAGAATGCTAATGCTAAAGATTATGATATGCATTTAGATGTATGGCTCATAGTTCACATTCTTCTGTGTCCATGTATGAACATAGATACACTTATGCACTCCTGACTACAAATAGTTTAAATGAACAATAATTTGAAATCCTCAATATTAATGCAAAACAAAGTGTTTAGATTCACCAGAAAAATCAAAAGTCCCTTTAAATGATATTGAGCTTCTCTGTGAAAATGCTTTTTTAAACTAGTATGTTACCAATGTTGCATGTTCTTGAGTCAGTTTCCAAGAAATTGAAAAAATGCAGATCACTCTAAATTCAGTGGAGAATTTTTTTGGTAGGTATCAGCTATCTAAAACACATAACAGATAGAAAGTTATGAAGATAACTAAAATAAAGGTTGTCATCAGAGAAACAGGCTTAAAAAGAAGATAACTTGATTATGTGGTGAAAGTAAGAGATGACTATTAAATTGTTTCTATGCTTCACTAGTATCCTTGAAAAAAGAGAAAATAAAGAAGATCACTATGTGTTACAAACACCCTCTGTAACAACTTTCAGTGGTCCTCTGAAACATCTTCCATGAGGAACATGGAAAAATGTTTTTCACACAGGAAGAGCAGACATGAATGGGTTATTAGCTCTATCAGCAAAACAAACACCATCATCAACAATCCATTTGTCAGTTTGGGTAATATTTGAAGGTATGCATTTGGAGATGTCCATTATGATTGTTTTAATATTCACAATGGGTATTTTATATGCAAAAAATTCAAGAACTCTACTGCTTGATAACTTTTTTATTAGACAATTGATGGTTTCCTTGAAAAGTTCCATTGCTAAGGATTTACAGAGCAGTTTTGTGTGCATCACCTCACCTCATTCAAAATCACTTCTCTTAAGAAACCATGTCCTTGGTTTTCTTGCTTGAAAAATTGGAATCTACTTGTTACATAATGCTTTACCACCAAAACATTTTTATTCCCACTTCTAGGCTTTTGTGCAAATTACTCCCTTTACCTGAAATGCACTTTCCTATTCCCTTTGCTCATCCAGAGCCTAAGAAACCCTCAAAGACCAGTTCAAATCTTTTCTTCTCTGTGGCACTTTCTCCAACTATTCTATTCATCACTGATCTCTCCTTTCTTTAAAATTCTGCAAGTGAATAGTAAAAGTATTGGTTAAGAACTTTCATTAACCGTCAAATACTATACTAAGAAAGGAAAACACAAATAGAAAAGAGATTAAATCCCTGCTCTCAGGGGACTCCTATTTTAACTGGGAAAGATTGTATATGTGAGGATTTCAGATACAGGGTACATAGAAAGGACCAACTGTGTTCATGATACACAAGTAGGCTTGAAAACAAGATTCGGGGGGCCCATATGGTATTGCCACCAGGTCAGATGATAATGCTAAGTATCTGAAGATTCAGTGACAGGATATGGTTGTCCCAATCGTGAAGGACAATGCATGCTGTAAGGTATTGTGGTCCTGAATTTTAGCACAAGGATTGCAAGTATTTACGCCTGTATCATTAAAGCTATATAATGGTTCAAGTATACTGAAAAGGAAGTGGAAAGGAATAAGCAATTATTAATACCTACTATGTGGCAGGCATTGTACTAAGCACTTCACAAATATTATCTCAATTCATCCAAAGCAGGGTAGAAGGGAAGTTGAAGGAAGCTGATCCAGTGACCATCAAGAAGGGGGGATGGGTCCAAAGGTCAAGAGCAATGGACTCTGTGGACTTTCTTCTGTGATTGTGGGAAGGAAGGGAGGGTCAGAATCCAACTAGACAGTGAAAAAGGAAAGAGCTATTGGAAGGAATTAGGATTACATGTTTTTTGTGATAGTCTTCTTGAATAAGCATGGGAGCATGTAGGATTGCCTTGTTCACCCTTGCTTTCTAAGAATCAGCTCATAGTGCTATCCTCCCCCATTATAGGTGCAGCTATCAACAGGTAAGCTGTCTGGGTGCCTGGTTCATGCGTAAAGAAAAGGCCATAGGCCAGTCAGGGATGTGAATTCAGATACTGTGAATAACATATGAAACAATGAGAATCAATGTTTATTGTTAAACAATGGGGAAGGGAGGGAAAAGGAAAAGAAGATAAGGACTTAATACACAACTCAGTCACATACAGTAAAATAGAATGTAACATATAATTCACAAAACTTACAGTGCTACACTGGGGAGCTCAGAGATATGTGTCTATTCAGCTGGGATGGTATGCTCCAAAGTGTTCTTCTGAGAGTGAGATACTTAAACCCTAATTTTTCATAGCTACCTGGAACTGGTCAGTTTTTATATTGGGTTCAAGGCACACATGAAATTTGGAATAGATAGTCACAGTGACCTCAAAACTGTTGTTACCAGTACAGCTGTACATCCGCACACTACACTGCTAGTATTTTTTCAAGTATAGATTTTATAAACTATGGCCTCCCTTGAAGGGAGACTGTCAAATTAGCTTTAAGATCACTAGGCCTATTCTTATAACATATGCCAGTGGTATCTGGGCAGTAGGAAAACTGGCTTGAAGAAAGTACTGAGGTTGGGAGAGTTCTTCCTTTTCCTGGAACATTAGCCCTCCATAGTATGGTAGGGTCTTTAACAATGCTCACAATTCATATCATACATATCAATGTTTTACATTATTTGAAATTATTTCAAATGTGTGCATTTTGCCTTCACAATTAGACTCATCTCATTATAGAGTTAAATAAGCTCTAAAGACAACCCTTGTCAGATGCCTTTTTCCTTAAAAAGACTATCGAGAAAAATTTACTTGGAACATTTTGTACTTATTGTTATATGACTATTAGAGGCAATAAAGAAAAAAATTTTCTAGTTAATATGAATATGGATTTCCTACAAAGTCTTTTCAAATTACTATACAATTAGTGACCTTCAAAATATAACTGCAATTGCCATTATGATTTAAATAGAGAATTGTTGGAAAACAGCAAAGATAGAAACAAGTGTTAAAATTTAGGACATATAGTTCTTAAAATACATAGAAACAGAAAAAAATAATTTTATTTTTTTACTTCATTAGTTACTGGACAACAATGAGTAATTTAGTCTTTTAATTCTGCACAGATAACTTTATTCTCTCAGTCACAAGATATTCAAAAATATCTACTAAAAATCCTAAAATTCATGTTTGTCATGAAAAGAAGTTAATTTTTCAGTCACCAATTTGTAGTTAGTGTTTATCTCTTCAGAAGATGGAGCACTGGGCTTAGAATGAGGAAGATTCATCTTCCTGACTTCAAATCTGGCCCCAGACACTTCTTGGCTGTGTGACCTTGGACAAGTCATTTAGCAATATTTGTTTCAGTTTCTTCCTCTGCAAAATGATCTGGAGAAGGAAATGGCAAATCATTCCAGTATCTTTGCCAAAAACAAAAGAAAAAACCGAAGATCAGTAAGAATAGAACATGAGTGAACAACAAAACATCTGTTAATAAATGTAAATGAATGCGCAGTATCTATGTATGTATAAGAAAACATTTCATATATAGTGACCCAAATGATTAAGAATCCTGGCCTCCATTTCATTTCTTTCAGTTTCCATGAGAACGTCTACTAAAATATATATTCCACCCACGAATATAATCATATCATTCAAAAACTATTAACTGTTCATTACTTTGAAACATTTGAAATAACATCATAAAATTATAATGATGTGGTATCAAAGTGATTTAATTTTCAAATTCAAAGACATTGAAAGACTGAAAAAATTTAGGATGTTATTGATGATATTGCAATGCTAACTCTGTAATATAGTTTGTGTTCTTTGGCTTAGAGCACTGTTAGTATTTGCTTATGAATCAAATACAAAAATTGAAAAGTAATTTTCCAGTGGCAAGGGTTTTCTTTCTTCTCATAGACTATTTATTTTTTTATTATTATTATGATTATCATTTGTATCTGGCATTTTTATCGAAGAAGAATGGGGGAGGGGAATAAAGACCTATCTGCCAGGTCTTTTAGAAATGCCAAGTGTTTTAGAAATAGTATATAATTTGATCCTCGAAATAACCCTGAAAGTTATTATCCCTATTTTGAATTGAGGAAACTGAGGCAAACAAGGGTTTAGCAGCTTGCCAACTATCAAACAGCCAGTAAACATCTGAGGCCAGATTTGAACTCTTATTTTCCTGAATCTGGGCATAGCAGTCTATCTACTGAGCCACTTTCCTGCGTAGAAGAAGAAGAGAAAGAAGAAAGATAAGTTAAAATAATTAAATATAAAAAAATTTTCAGCAATTTTTAAAATAAAAAACTCCACAAAAATTAGTTGAGGTTTGTTTGTTCAATAAATTGAATGAGAAAGCACACATACTCTCTCTCCCTCTCTCTGTATGTATGTATGTATGTATATACACACAGACAAATATGTGTATATTACATGTATGTATACGTGTGCATGTATATACACATCCTGTTTGTGGTGGGTTGTATTAAGTATAAAATGTTTGTTCAAACTGATTATTCATGTGAGCCTTCAAGCTGCCAATCTCTAAGTTATTCAATTTTATTGTCATTCAAATCCTTACAGAGAAGTTGTGAAGAGATTTACACTTATTCATAACTGAGTGAAGTAACTTAAACAACTTTTGGAAAACACTGTTTTTTTCCCTTAATTACCCTATAGAAAAGCCCACCAGATAAAACTAAATTAATGGCCACTTAGGTTTCTCAATGAGTATTCCTATGAAACATAACATAAACAAAAGGAAATGCCATGTCATATCTAGGAATTAAAGTTTTTATATGGGAAAATTACATCAATAATTCAGTCATTCGGAAGTCTCTTGTTTAACACATACAATGTACAGGCCCTCAGCTAGGCAGAAAGGACTCGATAAAGAATCATGTAAAATCTCTTGCCCTGAAATAATTTACATTCTGCTGAAACTATTTAAATTTTAATTATTCCTCATTTAAAAAATTTCCACATAACTTTCACTAAATCTCCCCGGGGTTAATAACCATGAAATATTTCTATTATTTTTAGAACACCTTGCGATTTTATTGTCAACAATTTACTGTTGTCTTATTTGAAAGTGAAAAATATTGCTGAGTGACCTACCTGGGTTAGTTAAAATAACCTTTAGATTTTCATACTTTGAGCCAATTAATTGCTGTGGAAACACCAGAAATTAGACTATGTCTTTAGAATACCAAAGTAAATGGAACATAGCATATAGAGCATTCAACTTGTACATCATCAGTCAGAATGATAAATAGGGAATAGTAAGGGAGACTTTTACTGAAGAAGCTAAAATTTATAAGGTACTGCAAATATAACTATTCCATTGATAGAAATAGCTGAGTCTAACAACTAGGTGGACAAAATAATTCATTTAAATAAGTAGCTAAAAAGGGCCATACTTTAGCAATCTTTCACCATCTTTGGATCACGCTGCTCCTTTATTTAAGCTCCAAGTATCCTGGGATTACTATTGCCCATGGGGTCATATGTTCCAAGGTCCAAAGTCTCCTCACCCTCACTAAACTTGTATGTTTGTGGGATTTTTCCTAAGCATCAGAATTACTTACTATGGCTTTGTTGCCCATCACTATCATTTGTCGCTCTATACATTAATGATGAATACAAAGTGATTTGAAGTCTAAATCAACTCTGTAATGAACTAAACAACAAATCAGAAAAACTCTAGAGAATCACAGTGAGCAATATTTGTAAGTCCCTGGAAAAGCCAATGAAATGCTCTCCTAGAGTATAGTAATATAGATCCAGTGCACTGTCTATGTACAGGTATACTTGTAATTACAAGTCAAAGGGACTCTGGTACTGAGGACATCCTTAGGAGGAGCAGGATCTAGCTTACTTGGTGTATCAGTCTCCCTTCATTATTTCTAAACCAACACAGAATAATGGGGAAAATGGTGAATTGGGAGTCAGAATTATACCTGTGTTAATAAGATCTGTTCCACTAAGTAGTGTAATTCTGAGTAAGGAATTAATTGCACAATGATCAGAGATGAGGATGATGAGATTTACTACAAAAAGAAGTAGTAAGATTAGATGACCAGTAAAGGCCTCTATAGCCATTAGATTATTTGATCTCTCTTAATCAGTTCAATATATTCAGGAAATCAGTGCATCCAGAACTGAACTCATCTTTTCCTCTAAATTTTCCCCTCTTCTACCTTCTCTATTACTGTCAAAAGTGGGACCATACTTGCAGTCACCCAGGCTCCAAAGCAGGTATCATCTTCAACTTCTGTCTGTCTGTCTCTGTGTGTGTGTGTGTGTGTGTGTGTGTGTCTTTCTCTCTCTCTTCCTCCCTCCCATATCCAGTTACTGCTCAAATAATGTAATTGCAACTTTCATAACATCTCTCACATTTGTCCCTCCTTCTTCTCTGACACTGCCATGACCCTGGAACAAGCCCTCATCAACTCATGCCTGGTCTGTGCAATAGCTTGCTGGTTGGTCTCCCTGCCTTTCTCCCCATTCAAATTTGTCTTTCACTCACCTGTCAAATTTATCTTCCTCCAAATCCATTTCAAAAGACTCATGATGGAAAATGCTGTTCACATCAGGGGAAAGAACTGATGGAGTTTAAATGCAGACTGAAGCATACTGTTTTCACCTTTTGTATGTTTTTTTTCTATTTGTTCTGTTTCTTCTTTCACAACATGACTGATGTGGAAAAATATATTTACATGATTGCACATGAATAACCTATATGAGATTATTTACCATCTAAAGTAAGGAGGCGGGAAAGAAGAGGAGAAGGGAATGAAGGAGGGGGAAAAATTTGGAACTCAAAATCCTTTTTAAAAAGAATGTTGAAAATTGTCTTACACGTAATTGAAAAAAAGAAAATAATATTAAATAAAAAAGAAAAATTATCTTTCTAAAATATAGATCTAACCATATCAACCACCTATTTAATGAAATCCAGTGGTTCATTGTTACCCTAAGCAACAAATATAAAATATGTTTGGTTTTTAAAGTCCTTCATGACCTGGACACTTCCTACCTTTCCAGTCTTTTGCATTCCAGTCCTCCTCCCTCCCATGTATTCTGTAATCCAGTGATGCTGGCCTTCTTCCTGTTCCTCACATACATCACTTCATCATTCAGCTGAGAATTTTCAATGGCTATTTCCTAATACCTGAAATGATTTGCTTCCTGATTTGTGAATCCAAGCTTAAATGACTTTCAGCAAGTGTTAGCTAAAGTCCAAAACAGTCTGAAGCCTTTCCTAGTCCTTCTAAATCTTAGCACCTTTCCTCTGATATGACCTTCAAAGTATCCTCTATGAATTTTTTTTTTTTTGTCACATAGCTGGTTGGATACTTTCTCTTCTATTGGACTATGAGCTCCTTGGGTGGGGGGAACTATTTGTTTTGTTTTGTTTTTCATTTTATTCCCTGAACTGATAGAATGTCTTACACATGGTAGGCATTTAATAACTGTTAGCTGACATATAGTTGAATGACTATAAGTACTATTTTTGAATCTGGTTATATTGAAGAGACATTTTAGGGAGACTTTCTAAGATTTAAATAAATGGAAAGTCAATATGATGTAATAGATAAATAGCAAAAGCTACCCTTGGAGATGAAAAGATGTAGGTTTAAATGCTGCTTCGAATATGAGTGTTTTACCTTGGGAAGTCACTTAAGCTATGGGAATCACTTATACTATCAGTAGCTCCCATTTCTCTCTAAGATGGTAAATTATAGTTCAGTGTTGAAAGTCTATACACTGGGTTGAATTTATGGAATTCCTTTACCTTGATAAAATCCCAAACTCAGATCAAAAGTTTCACTCAAATAGAACTCCTAAAATCAATTTTAAAAATTGTCAACTCCTAATTCAGGGACTTGGCTACTAACTAATATTTCATATTAATGTGTATTTTTTATGTCCAGTCCAGTAGTCTATTTTAATAGGTCACATTTATAAAACACTTTTAAAATTTGCAAAGCTCTTAAAATATTTCATCTCATTCAATATAAACAGCAAGATAAATTCTACTGTCCTTCACATTTATCATGAAGAAAGAGAAGCTCAGAGAGATGAAGTGAATTGCCCAGGGTTGTCACATAGTGAACAAGGGTCAGAGTTAGGATTCGAATCTTGACCCCAAGTATAGAAATCTGTTTAGAATATTGAAAATAACATAACAATATCCTGTAAGTAAAGACTAAAGTGGCTTGTTATTATATCACATCACCAATGAAGACTATAATTACCATTATGGAAATTCTTTGTTCTAGAAAACATAAAGTGATTTCTTCTGTTTATACTATATTGCTTTTGTTCAGTAGATTGTTCATTTCTCAAAACAGGATACATGCCTCAGCTAAATATCTTAGTGATTTCAACTTCTAATTTAACTACATTACTACATCATAAGTGATAAGATATTGCATCTTTTTTATAATTGTATAATACAAAGGACATATTCTTGAATTTATCTTTAATTAAAAAAAGATAGAACAAACATCAAACACCCACTATATATAAGGTATTAGGTTAGCTGCTGAAACGCACAAGATTATGGGATGATGGGCCTCAGAGATGAAAGGCACTACAGAGAATGTTTGTTTTTCTCCTTTTTTTCTATACCTGAGAAAGTTAATGCAAAAATAAAAGAAATTTTTCTCCTGAAAAATCTTTTTGATAGTAAGTTGTTGAAGTTTAAGAATTGTTATTTTATGGGAAAATTATGGGGATAGAGAATTGAAGGAAATAATCAAATATGTCAGCATTCATGTATATTTTTAGAGCTCACAAGTATTATTTATAACTATTTGGGATATTTTATACCACCTTAATTTATGAGTACAAAGGAGGAAACAATTCAGAAAGAGATGCTACTCATTTATATTTAAAGTTATTTGAGAGTATTCTTAGGAATATCATTAAATATCTGTTGGGAATTGATAAATGACCTATTATTTTGCAGCACAGTTGGAAAGAACATTCAGATTAGAGAAAGCAAGAGCTGTAATTTGAGCCCACAATTCAATATGTCTTCTCTTGTTGATTTTCTCTTCAGGCAGGGAAGCTGGTTATGATGCCTCATAGATGAAGAGGGACTAATTATAACTTTTTTAATCATAAACCAAGAAAAATAAGAGTATTTCAGTACACTGTCACCAATGTATGAGATTCAAAGATAGACTAAGAGGAAAAAATGCAACAGTTTCTTCTTGAAAATGTATACATCTGTCTACTTGCTATGAAGAAAAAAAATATTCTGAATCAGGAGTTGACAATTTCTAGAATTGATTCTAAGAGTTTTATTTGAATGAAACTTTGGGTCTGGGCTTGCGATTTTGTCAAGGTAAAAGAATTACATAAATTGAGGCCAGTGTACAGACTCTCAACAGTGATGTAGTTAGAAAACTGAACTGTAATTTATCATCTTAGAGAGAAATGAGAGCTACTGATGGCATAAGTGATTCCCATAGCTTAAGTGACTTCTCAAGGTAAAACAGTAATATTGGAAGCAGGGTTTTGAACCTAGATTTTTTTTTGTCTCCAAGGGCAGTTATTTGCTATTTTTACTTTTCATTTGCTTAAATCTTAGAAAGTCTACTTGAAATGTCTTTTCCATACAACCAGTTCTCCAGAGAAGATGAAACAAAAACATGTAAAGGAAGAAGAAACGTGGAAGAACGAAATCAAGAGACTTTCATGTTTCCTGGTCTGCAGTGTTTCTTTTTTAAAAATATTATATTTTCAGAAGTTCAATATTAATTGTCTTTCTAACTGAAAAGGAAGTGTCGAGAGAGAGAGAGAGAGAGAGAGAGAGAGAGAGAGAGAGAGAGAGAGAGAGAGAGAGAGAGAGAGAGAGAGAGAGAGAGAGAGAGAGAGAGAGAGAGAGAGAGAGAGAGAGAGAGATAGTAATGGAGAGAGGAGAGATCATTCTATTGTCTACTGGGATCCTCTCCTGGCCTTTTCCTACCTTCAAAAAACAGAGAGAGATGCCATTCCTATCTATCTATCTATCTATCTATCTATCTATCTATCTATCTATCTATCTATCTACCTATCTATCTATCTATCTATCTATCTATCTATCTATCTATCTATCTATCTATCTATCTGTCTGTCTATCTATCTATGCCTTAAGTTCCTCAACTTATTCATTTCCCATAACTTACTCTTTTTAACCAGTCTCAATTATGTAGAAATGGTCAGAATTTTTTATTTCTCCATCACCAGCAAATATTCTACTTTCATATTCATAAACACTGAAGTTCCCTTATTTTTTTCACCATCTTTTGTCATTTCACTTCTCCATCTTCTTTACAACCTCAAACATTGTTCTTAATCTGCACTAAGACCTCCAGTCCCTCTACCTTTCATTTTGGTACCAGGCCATAACCCTTTTCACTATATTAGCTTCCACTCCCCACCTGGTGAACCAATTCAACTCTGTATCATCCTATTTGCTCAAGTCCCTTTCCCCATTGTTCTTTTGTTAATATTACCTTGCCAGTTCTCACCATTGGATTTCTATTACCATCTAATGCTTTTACACCTATTCATAATGAAAATGCTTGAGAAAATCATACAATCGTGCTGACTGGATCTACTATAAATTTATTTTACATTATTCCTTCAGAATCAGAAAACTCATTATCCCCAAAATGTCTGCAACTTTTGGAATCACACCACACCTGTTTTTGCAGTAGCTTATGCCCTTCTGATTGAAGGGCAGAGTAAGCAATTTCTCACAAAGCTTCCATTTGAAGAATGCTCATAGCTCTTACATTTCCCACCAGATTCACTCCTTAAATTTAACTCCACTATCATCATGCCTGCTGCCTCATTTTTTAGCTTCCATTTGTGCATTGTTTTCCCCTAGCAGATTGTAACCTCTTTGAGGATAAGTACTCTATTTTTCTTATTTATATAACCAGTGCTTAACGCTATACCTTAATAAAGTAGGCAATTAATAATATTTATTGAATTAAATTGAATTACATTATCTCAACTAGGCCCTTACTATACCAAGGAAATCCTTTTATAATTCTTTAGTTGATTCAGTTTACCCCATAATGACTTTTCCAAACCTTTTCATTTCCTTAAAACTCTCATAGTTATCCTACTCACCAAACCTCAGAACTGATAACTTTTCTTCATATTTGCCTGAAAAACTAAGGCCATTGAATGAATCATCTGATTATTAAGCAATTCACTTCCTCTTCCTAATTTCCCTGTACTTTTGAGAATTAAGACCATTCTTCCAGTAACCCAGGATCAAAACTTAAGTGGCCTCTTTGACTTTTCACTATTTCTCTGTTTCTCACCAAGTTGTTGCTAAATCCTAATCAATTTTCAAACCTTTTCTGCTACAGAAAACTTTCCCCTGATACTTCCACCAACTTACCACAGTTTTTCTTTTATTTATTTATTTATTTTTTATCACCAGACACCACACCAATTGTAATACCCTTTTGATTGGTCTACTGGCAACAAGTTTTTCTCCACTCCATATGACTCATATGAGTCACAACCTCTCTGTTCTATAGGTAGTTCTCTAAGACTAGAAGTGGAATGGAATGGGCCAATCTGCACTACTAGAGGGAGTTTCTTTAACTTGGAGTACCCCATTCCAAAGAACTCCAGTCTTTTTCCAGTACCTCTATTTCTGTAAATAATAAACTACATGGGGAGGAGCCAAGATGGCAGAGTAGAAAGATACACGTATGCTAGCTTCTAACCCACAGCCCATAAAATATCTGTAAAGAAGAACTCCCAACAAATTCTGGACTAGCAGAAGCCACAGAACAACAGAGTGGAGGAGATTACTGTTCCAGAAAGACCTGAAAAACTGCCTTGAAAGGTCCATAGTGCACTGGACCCAGAGCAGAGCCCAGCCCTGCCTTGGTCGCATGGCACCAAGAGGAGCAGATCTGAGCAGGCTTCAGGGACAGAATCTCCAGCAGCCAAGCAGGTCCCTCCACCCACAGGCACCAAACATCAGTGAGAGGGTCTTTTCAGCTTGCCGAGAGGGGAGTGGGGTGTCTCCATAATTCAGGCCCCCTCAGGAGGCAGCAGCAGAGGCAGCAGCCTACAGGGCTGGAAAAGCAGGCAGGACCTCAGATCCATTGTTGAAGGTCTCCACATAAACCCCCTGAGGGAACTAAGCCCTGTGTGGCTGCCCTGCCCCCACCTGAGCACCTGAAGTTAATCTCACACTGAATAGCATCCCTGCCCCCACTCAGAGCCCTGAGGAAGGGAAGCAGCATTTGAATCTCATCCCCCAAGCACTAGCTGGGCAGAACTGGAGGCAAGGTGGGTGTGAAGAGGAAACTCAGAAGTATAGTAACTGGCTGGGAAAAAGCCCAGAAAAGGAAAAAAAAATATAAGACCATAGAAGGTTACTTTCGTGGTGAACAGATATCTCCTCCCATCATTTCAGATGAGGAACAGCAATGCTTACCATGAGGGAAAGACACAGAAGTCAAGGCTTCTGTATCCCAAACATCCAAAACAAATATTCAGTGGTTCAGGCCATGGAAGAACTCAAAAAGGATTTTGAAAATCAAGTTAGAGAGGTGGAGGAAAAACTGGAAAGAAAATGAAAGAGATGCAAGAAAAGAGTGAAAAGCAGGTCAACACCTTGCTAAAGGAGATGGAAAAAAATGCTGAAGAAAAAACACCTTGAAAAATAGGTTAAGTCAATTGGCAAAAGAGGTTCAAAAAGCCAATGAGGAGAAGAATGCTTTCAAAAGCAGAATTTGACAAATGGAAAAGGAGGTTCAGAAGCTCACTGAAGAAAACAGTTCTTTCAAAATTAGAATGGAACAGATGGAGGCTAATGACTATATGAGAAACCAAGAAATCACAAAGCAAAATGAAAAAAATGAAAAAATGGAAGATAATGTGAAATATCTCATTGGAAAAACAACTGACCTGGAAAATACATCCAGGAGACATAATTTAAAAATATGGGACTACCTGAAAGCCATGATCAAAAAAACAGCCTAGACATCATCTTTCATGAAATTATCAAGGAAAACTGCCCTGATATTCTATAATCAGAGGGCAAAAAAATATTCAAGGAACCCACTGATCACCTCCTGAAAGAGATCCAAAAAGAGAAACTCCTAGGGACATTGTGGCCAAATTCCAGAGTTCCCTGGTCAAGGAGAAAATATTGCAAGCAGCTAGAAAGAAACAGTTCAAGTATTGTGGAAATGTAATCACGACAACACAAGATCTAGCAGCTTCTACATTAAGGGATTGCATGGTGTGGAATATGATATTCCAGAAGTCATAAGAACTAGGACTAAAACCAAGAATCACCTACCCAGCAAAACTGAGTACAATACTTCAGGAGAAAAAATGGTCTTTCAATGAAATAGACGACTTTCAAGCATTCTTGATGAAAAGACCAGAGCTGAAAAGAAAATTTGACTTTCAAACACAAGAATGAAGAGAAGCATGAAAAGGTAAACAGCAAAAAGAAGTCATAAAGGACTAACTGAAGTTCAACTGTTTACATTCCTACATGGAAAGACAATATTAGTAACTGTTGAAACTATTCAGTATCTGGGTACTGGGTGGGATTACACACACACACATACACACACACACACACACACACACACGACAGAATGAATTGAATAGGATGGGATCATATCTCAAAAAAATTAAATTAAACAGTGAGAGAGAAATATACTGGGAGAAGAAAGGGAGAAATGGAATGGGGCAAATTATCTTTCATAAAAGAGGAAAGCTAAAGACTTTTTAGTGGATGGAAAAAGAGGGGAAAGGTGGGGCAGAGCCAAGATGGCGGACTGAAAGCAACGACTTACCTAAGCTCCTGGACAAACTCCTCTGGATATCTCTGAAAGGAGAATCTGACCAAACTTTGGAGGTGCAGAATCCAGTGGGTGACAGACTTTGACGGATTCGGAGCCCAGGTTAGACTGGAAGGTCCATGGGAAGGATCTGTTTCACGGGGGTGAGCCCGCAGCAGTGCACAGCACAGCGTGGTCAGCGCAGCAGGGTGGAAGGGACCGAGAAGCCCGAGAGTGGCAGGCGAAACCAGCAGAGCAGGAGACAAGCCAAACCGAGCCGGTGAGAGCCGCTGAGTGCCAGATATTAGTGCAGCAGCCCTTGAAACCTTCAGCCTGAAGAATAAACTTCGGTAAGTCACCTACTTGAACTTCCGGGAGCCAGGATGGCGGAGTGATCAGTAAATGCTCTCTCCTCCCCCCTGATGACCGTGAAAGAACCATAAAATATTTCCCCAGAAAAATCCTGGATCAGTGGGAACAGCAGAAGGGGGAAAATAGTCTCATAACACCAGAGGCTAGGAAAATAGCAAAGGGGGATTCTTCCTACTGTGGCGGAGGCAATCCGGAAGGACAGAGGACCCAGGGCAGAGAAAATTCGCACTGAGACCCAGACAAGCCTCAGCGCTGGGAGACTAGCCCCAGGAGGGGTGGGTACACGCATTAGCATCTAGGCGTGCCTCAGCACTCCAGGGGAAAAGGGAAGACAATAGGGAAGCTGGGATCACAATCCCACAAGCTTGCCTTTGCCTCAGGTCAGCTGAGGAGATCTCCTGTGACCAGACCACCCCTCCCACACACCTAACAAGCTAACCCCAGAGTTGATCTGGGCAACAAAAAACAAAAACCTGCTTTTAGCTTCTTCACACATCAGCTCAACACGAAGTTCTGTACCTTCTGACTGAAAGAACCAGAAGCTACAACACTCAGCCAACATCATGAATCGGAAAAAGCAGACTAAAAGGGAAAAAATTATAGAATCTTTCTATGGGGATAAGGACCAAAACACAAACACCAAAGAGGTCAGAGCTGAGACTGTACTTTCATCTGAAACTACAGAAGGGACTATGAATTTCTCACAAGCACAACTAGCTTACCAGGAACAGCTGAAGAAGGATATAGAAGAAAAACTGGCCAATAATGTTAAAATTATAAAAAAAGAATTCACTGATGAGAACATCACTTTGAAAAGGAAAACTGAACAAATGGAAAAGGAAGTTCAAAAATTAACTGGAGAAAATAATTCCCTAAAAGGAAGAGTTAATCAAACGGAAAAGGAAACCCAAAACCTAATTGGGAAAATTGATCAAATGGAAAAGGAAACACAAAACCTAACTGGGAAAATTGGTCGAATGGAAAAAGAAGTACAAAAATTAAATGGAGAAAATAGCTCCTTAAAGGGAAAAATTGGTCAGATGGAAAAGGAGATGCAAAAGTTAACTGAAGAAAATAATACGATGAAGATTAGAATTGGGCAAGTAGAAACTAATGACTCAATGAGGCAACAAGAATCAGTCAAATAAAATCTAAAGAATGAAAAGATAGAAGAAAATGTAAAATATTTAATTGGAAAAACAACTGACCTGGAAAATAGATCCAGGAGAGAAATTTTAAGAAGTATTGGCCTGCCAGAAACCCATGATGAAGAAAAGAGTCTGGATAATATCTTCCAGGAAATCATCAAGGAAAACTGCCCAGAAGTACTAGACCCAGAGGGCAAAACAGTCATCGAAAGAATCCACCGTTGCCCTCCCGAAAGGGATCCCAAACTCAAAACCCCAAGAAATATGGTTGCCAAATTCCAGAGCTATCAAGTGAAGGAGAAAATACTACAAGCAGCCAGAAAGAAAAAATTCAAATATCAAGGACATACAGTCAGGATCACACAGGACCTTGCAGCTTCTACATTAAAAGATCAAAAGAACTGGAACCCAATATTCCGTAAGGCAAAGGAGTTAGGACTTCAACCAAGGATCAACTACCCAACAAAGTTCAGCATAACATTTCAGGCAAGGAGAAAGTCATTCAACGAAATAAGGGATTTCCAGAGCTTCCTGACCAAAACACCAGAACTCAATAGACAATTTGATCTTCAAATGCAGGTCTCCAAAGAATCATAAAAAGGTAAAGAGGGTGGAAAAAACAAAAACAAAAACTTGCTACTCAATTAGGGCAAATTGTTTGCCTGCCTATAAGGGAAGATGATGCCTGTTAATCTTGAGAACTGTGCAGCTATTATGATAAAAGGGATATATGTAGAGGGAAAGGGTATAAAGTAGATGATGTCATGTCAAAAATATGATTTAAATATGAGAAGGGATTGTAATAGGAGGTGTGAAAAGGAGGAAGCAGAAAATGGCAAATTACATCACAGGAAGAAATACAAAACTATAGTAGAGGGAAGGAGGGGAGGGAGGAGAGCATTGTTTGAGAGGAACTCTCATCTGATTTGTTTAAAGGAGGGAACAATAATCTTAAGTAGATAATCCTAACTAGCTCTATAGGTAGTAGGAGGGGAAGGGGGAATAAAGGGGAGGGTGGCTAAAAGGGAGGGAAGAAGCAATAAGAGTAAAGGGGAGTAAAAGGGAGGGGGGCTAAAAGAAGGAGGGGAAGGCTGCAGGAGGAGGGCGAGAAAAGTGAACACTATTGAGGAGGGGAAGGGAGATGGGAGAGCTAAAAGCACAAATGGTGGGAAAGAGGATGGAGAGAAATACACAGATTGTAATCATAACTGTGAATGTGAATGGAATGAACTCTCCCATAAAACGGAGACGGATAGCAGAATGGATTAAAAGCCATAATCCAACAATATGCTGCTTACAAGAAACACATTTGAAACAGGGGGATACACATAGGATAAAGGTCAAAGGATGGAGCAGAATATATTGTGCTTCAGCTCATGTAAGAAAGGCAGGAATAGCAATCCTAATCTCAGACAAAGCGAAAGCAGAAATAGATCTAATCAAAAGGAATAAGGATGGAAACTATATCCTGCTAAAAGGCACCATAGACAATGAAGCAATATCATTACTAAACATGTATGCATCAAGTGGTATAGCATCCAAATTCTTAGGGGAGAGGTTAGGGGAGTTGAAGGAAGAAATTGACAGCAAAACTATACTAGTGGGGGACCTCAACCTTCCCCTCTCTGAACTCGATAAATCTAACCTCAAAATAAACAAGAAAGAGGTTAAAGAGGTAAATAAAACTCTGGATAAGGTAGATATGATAGATCTTTGGAGAAAATTGAATGGGAATAGAAAGGAATATATCTTTTTCTCAGCGGTACATGGAACATTTACAAAAATTGACCATGTACTAGGACATAAAAATCTCACAATCTAATGCAGAAAGGTGGAGATAATCAATGCATCCTTCTCAGATCATAATGCATTAAAAATTACATGTAATAAAAGGCCAGGGAAAGATAAATCAAAAATCAATTGAAAACTAAATAATCTAATTCTAAAGAAGGGTTGGGTTAAAGAAGAAATCATAGAAACAATCAACAATTTCATTCAAGAGACTGAAAATAGTGAGACAACATACCAAATCTTATGGGATACTGCAAAAGCAGTTATTAGGGGAAGTTTTATGTCTTTGAATGCTTACATAAATAAAATAGAGAAAGGGGAGATCAATGATTTAGGCTTGCAGTTGAAAAAGCTAGTAAAAGAACAAATTAAAAATCCCCAAGTAAATACCAAATTAGAAATACTGTAAACCAAAGGAGAGATTAATAAAATTGAAATTAAGAAAACTATTGAATTAATAAATAAAACCAATAGTTGGTTTTATGAAAAAAAAACTAATAAAATTGATAAACCTTTGGTCAATCTGATTAAAAAAAAGAAAGAAGAAAATCAAATTACTAATATTAAAAATGAAAGGGGTGAACTCACCTCCAATGAGGAGGAAATTAAAACAATAATTAGAAACTACTTTGCCCCACTTTATGCCCACAAATTCGATAATCTAAACGAGATGGATGAATATTTTAAAAAATACAAATTGCCCAGATTAACAGAAGAGGAAGTTGAATACTTAAACAACCCCATCTCAGAAAAAGAAATTGAACAAGCCATCAATGAATTCCCTAGTTAAAAATCTCCAGGGCCAGATGGATTCACAAGTGAATTCTATCAAACATTTAAAGAACAGTTAATTCCAATACTATATAGACTATTTTTGAAAATTGGGGAAGAAGGAGTCCTCCCAAATTCTCTCTATGATACAAATATGGTTTTGATACCCAAACCAGGAAGAGACAAAACAGAGAAAGAAAATTATAGACCAATTTCCTTAATGAATATAGTTGCAAAAATTTTAAATAAGATTTTAGCAAAACGAATACAGCATCTTATCACGAGATTAATACATTATGATCAGGTAGGATCCATACCAGGATTACAGGGCTGGTTCAATATTAGGAAAACTATAAGCATTATCGATCACATCAACAACAAAGCCAACAAAAACCGCATGATTTTCTCAATAGATGCAGAAAAAGCTTTTGACAAAATACAACACCCATTCCTACTAAAAACACTGGAGAACGTAGGAATAAAGGGAACTTTCCATAAAATAATAAGCAGTATCTATCTAAAACCTACAGCAAGCATTATATGCAATGGGGATAAGCTAGATGCATTCCCAATAAGATCAGGGGTGAAACAAGGATGTCCATTATCACCACTATTATTCAATATGGTACTAGAAATGTTAGCTGTAGCAATTAAACAAGATAAAGATATTGAAGGAATAAGAATAGCCAAAGAAGAAACTAAGTTATCACTCTTTGCAGATGATATGATGATCTACTTAGAGAATCCCAGAGATTCAAGTGAAAAATTACTTGAAATAATAAAAAACTTTAGCAAAGTTGCAGGTTACAAAATAAACCCACACAAATCTTCTGCATTCCTATATATTAGCAACAAAGTCCAACAGCAAGAGATAGAAAGAGAAATCCCTTTTAAAGCTAGGGTAGACAGTATAAAATACTTTGGAGTTTACCTGCCAAAACAAACCCAGGGATTATATGAACACAATTACAAGACACTTTTTGCACAAATAAAGTCAGATTTAAGTAAGTGGAAAAACATTAGTTGCTCATGGGTAGGCCGTGCTAATATAATAAAAAAGACAATTCTACCTAAATTAATTTACTTATTTAGTGCCATACCAATTAAACTCTCAGACAATTATCTTCTAGAGCTGGATAAAATAATATCAAAATTCATTCGGAAAAACAAAAGGTCCAGAATATCAAAGGGACTAATGAAAAGAAATGCTTGGGAAGGTGGCCTAGCGCTACCAGACCTCAAACTGTACTATAAAGCAGCAATTATCAAAACCACTTGGTATTGGCTAAGAAACAGAGAGGTAGACAAGTGGAATAGACTTGGCACTCAAGACGCAGTAGGCAAGGAATATAGCAACCTTCTGTTTGATAAACCCAAGGACCCCAGCTTCTGGGATAAGAACTCACTCTTTAATAAAAATTGCTGGGAAAACTGGATAACAGTGTGGTGGAAATTAGGCATAGACCCATACCTGACACCGTACACAAGAATAAAGTCGAAATGGGTACATGATTTAGGTATAAAGATTGATACCATGAATAAACTGGAGAAGCAAGGAATAGTGTATTTATCAGATCTATGGAGAAGGGAAGAATTTTTTACTAAAGGAGAGATAGAAAGCATTATGAAATGCAAAATGGATAACTTTGATTACATTAAACTGAGAAGTTTTTGCACAACCAAACCCAATGCAACCAAAATCCGGAGGGATTTAGTAAATTGGGAAAGAATTTTTACAGCTAAGCTCGGGGAAAAAGGCCTCATTTCTAGAATATATGGAGAACTGACTCAAATGTATAATCATACAAGTCATTCCCCAATTGATAAATGGTCAAAGGATATGAACAGGCAATTTTCAGAGGAAGAAATTAAAGATATCTATAATCATATGAAAAAATACTCTAAATCACTATTGATTAGAGATGCAAATCAAAACAACTGTGAGGTACCACATCACACCTATAAGATTGGCAAACATGACAGAACAAGAAAATGATAAATGCTGGAGAGGATGTGGGAGAGTTGGAACACTAATTCATTGTTGGTGGAGCTGCGAGCGCATCCAACCATTCTGGAGAGCAATTTGGAACTATGCCCAAAGGGCTACAAAAATGTGCATACCCTTTGACCCAGCAATATCGCTACTAGGACTGTATCCCCAAGAGATCATAAAAATGGGAAAGAGTCTCACATGTACAAAAATATTTATAGCAGCACTCTTTGTAGTTGCCAAAAACTGGAAGTCAAGGGGATGTCCATCAATTGGGGAATGGCTGAATAAATTATGGTATATGAATGTAATGGAGTACTATTGTGCCATAAGAAATGATGAACAAGAAGACTTCAGAAAGGCCTGGAAGGACTTATATGACCTGATGCTGAGTGAAAGGAGTAGAACCAGGAAAACTTTGTGCACAGCAACAACCACAGTGTGGGAGAGTTTTTTCTGGTAGACTTGGAATTTTGTAATAATGCAAGAACTTCTTAAAAAAAAAAAATCCCAATGGTGGTTCTCAAGGCAAAATGCCTTCCACACTCAGAAAACGAAATATGGAAATCATTCGCAAAATGTAGCAGATCATGTTTGTGTATGTGTACGTTTTTGTGTATCATGTTTTGATTTGTTATATGATTTCTTTCATTTATCTTAGTCTGACTACATAGCATTACTATAGTGAAAATATACTGAATAGGAAAGTATATGTAGAACCTATACTGAATTGTATGCAGTCGTGGGGAGGGAGGGGGGTAGTGGGGTTAGGTGTGGGGGGGATAAAATCTCAATTGTATCGCAGTGATTGTTAAACATTAAAAAATAATAAAAAAAGAAAAAAGAAAAAGAGGGGAGATGAGAAAAAAAACGTGAAGTTTACTCTCATCACATTCCATTAAAGGGTGGAATAAAATGCACACTCATTTTGGTATGAAAACCTATCTTACAATACAGGAAAGTGGGGGCGAAGGGGATAAGCAGGGTGGGGAGGATGATGGAAAGGAGGGCAATGGGAGGAGAGAGTAATTTGAAGTCAACACTCTTGGGGAGGGACAGGATCAAAAGAGAGAATAGAAGCAATGGGGGGCAGGATAGGATGGAGGGAAATATAGTTAGTCTTACACAACACCACTATTATGGAAGTCATTTGCAAAACTACACAGATATGGCCTATATTGAATTGCTTGCTTCCCAAAGGGAATGTGTGGGGAGGGAGGGATGAAAGGAAATTGGAACTCAAAGTTTTAGGAACAACTGTCAAATACTGTTCTTGCTACTAGGAAATAAGAAATACAGGTAATGGGGTATGGAAAGTTATCTGGCCCTACAGGACAAAAGAGAAGATGGAGTCCAGGGAAGGGAGGGATGATAGAAGAGAGGGCAGATTGGTGATAGGGTGAATTAGAATGCTTGGTGTTTTGGGGTGGGGGGAGGGGACAAATGGGGAGAAAATTTGGAACCCAAAATTTTGTGAAAATGAATGTTAAAAGTTAAATAAATAAATTAAAAAAAATAAAAAATAAATAAACTACTTGAAAATCAGCTTAGCATCAGTGGTAAAAACTGGTGTGGTGGGCAGATGAATAAGAAAACATGGCTTTGGAACCATCTCTCTGTTCAGGTAACTATGCAGTCTCTACATGAGTACAATTTGGGCTACTTCAGAACTACATTTAGGCATGTGCACACATGCACATACACACAAACACACCTGCACACATGCCCCATAAAGTAAAACAAAATTAAAATTCTCTTCAGGTGAAACCAAAATCAGTCAGTTCTATTTTAGAACACACCATCTGTGACAGTTCTGTTTTGAACATCAACAATATGCTGACACTGCATTAGTAAAATGAATGAGACATGGCATAAGAAGTAGTCTCAGCCTGCTGCCCTAGATAAAAATGTCTTGTATTCCACTCTTTTTCCCCCATATTGTTGAGGAGAAGTCTGTCACTATTAATAACAGAACTCCAAAATCCGGAGTGTCTTTTTAAAACCTCTTTAAACTCTTACAATTCTGTCAGAAACTAACGAAAGGCATTCAATGCAGATGCAACACTTTGTCTTTTGTGGCCAAGTTTTGTTACTTGGCCAAAAAAAGCAGGTACAAGCAGTGTGGATGACTACAGAGGCTTTAACATCCTTTATTAAATTAATTTTATAATTTTTGATACCATCTTTTTTTTTTAAATTATCATAGTTTTCCAAATTATACTGATTATTTTCTTGCCCTTAATATAATTTCTTGGGCACGAGAATAGGTTCTTGACTTTAACATACATTTAACATACTTTAACATACTAACATACATGTTAGTATAAGTTTAAAATTTCAATATTTTGATGTCTCTATGATCTCATTCGTGAAGGATTTCCTCGAGTGGTAAGACTCATACCCAACCAAGTCTACTCTGTCTTTGAAATAAGTATTACAACGTTTCTTCATACAAAATATTTTAATGAAATACTGAAACTTGAAGTTGGATCCATGTTGAATCTCTTTCCAATATATACGGTAATTTTCAATATTTTAAATCCCTTTAAAACAAAACAATACACAACCAATAATATATACTGCAATATTGCAATGAACCCAAGCTCTCACTTGTGTACATACTTTCTTCAATGTGACAAATCATAATTCATTCATTCAATCCATTGCATTTTCTGTTCATGATCTCTTACAGCTTTCCCTTCTCCCCAAAATTCCAGCTAAAATAATTTAAGCCTTCTTTTCTCAGATTTACTATTTTATAGATATCAATGCAATGTAATAATCAATGCAACCATGTTTCCCCTTACTGTTATTACTTAGCTGACCTTTCTATTTTACAGTTCTCTATATCTTTGATAGTGTCTTTTTATGCCACTGAATTCATATGACCCCATAGTTGGTAATAAACTGCAGCATATTTACACATACTATGCTGCTTTCCATTACTCTTGATTCCTCTTAAATTTTGTTTGCTTATATTTCCTTATCTACAAATGAGAATAGCAATAGCATTCTAGAATTGTGGTCTTAAACATTTACTAGCTATGTGACCCTTGGCAAGTCACTTATCCCTGATTGCTCAGTTTCCTCATCTGAAAAATTAGTTGAAAAATAAAATGGGAAACTATTCTAGTATCTTTGTCAAAAAAATTATAAATATGGTTTAAAAAAGGAATTAGACATAACTGAATCAACTCAACAAAACTCCCATGGTGGACATAAGGATCGAATTAGATAATATTTATAAATTGCTTTGAAACATTAAAAAACCCATATAAGTGTTGCTTTTACTGCTACTGCTGTTCTTCACAGAATAAATATTTCACTTGCTTTTTTCTTTATAGATAAGTAAATTGATTTCTTTTAAGTTCTTCCCCCCCCCATTGTATATATACTCTCAGTGTCCTTTATGAATAGATGAATTTGCAAAATATTCTCGTCAATAAAGAATCACACTCCTATTTGGGGAATGAAAATAAAATCTTCTTTAAAAGTAGCAAAGAAGTAGATTTAGTATTTGCCTCTTTTAGGTCTCATTTGATATCGTTAAAAAAAAAGATCTCATATTTCACTGAGGAGGTGAACACCTGGCAAGGAAACTAGCAATACAGATAAATACTTGATCTGTAACTTTTGGTCTTAGAGAGTTTTCTGGGTCCCTGAGAAATTAAGCTTATCCAGGGTGATATAGTCACCATGGGTCACAAGACAGTCAACTTGACTCCAATACTAGCTCCCTAATCACAAGTTCATTCGATCCCACATGATGCTGATTTTTAGCAGAAAATGGAACAAGCTTATTTCTGTGATGTTATTCAAATGACATAGTGTTTTCACTCTTTAAGGAAAATTTAAGTGATCTGTAAGTACTTATTGATAGAAGAGTATAGTCTCTTTTACTCTACTACTAAATTTACTACTAAATAATATTTACTGTTCTTATGGTAATAGTCTCTAATATTTCTTTCTTAGAGATGGATAAATTCAAAAGAAAAACACATAGTGCAAAACAAAGAGAGGAAATAGTGAAAACATATTTGAAAGCTTTGTAATGATACAAAAATGTGAATAACAAATATCCATATTCTGCAGCATTTATAGCATTTTTACAAAAATTGACTCCATTTTAGGGGAAGGAAAGGAATAAGCATTTGTTGAATGCTTATTATGTGCCAAGTATTGTGGTAGGAGTTTTACAAATATTATCTCCTTTGAATATGACAACCCTGCGAAGAAGGTATTATTATTATTATTATTATTATTATTATTATTATTATTATTATGCCCATTTTAGAGATGAGGAAAATGAGGCTGAGAGAGGTTAAGTGACTTGCCCCAGATCATATAAATAATAGGTTTCTGAAGCTTCATTTGAACTTATCTTCCTAACTCTAGGCTCAGTGCTTTATTCACTATGCCACCTACCTGCCTCCTATTCTAGAGTATAAATGACTCACAAGTGCAAAAAATATAATGATAATAAGGGTCATTTACATATCATAATAAAGAAAAATACGAAAACACAGAGACCTAAATTGTGAGTAAGTAAAGAAATAGTGAAAAATGTGTGTATCAAAGAAAATAGGTAAAAAAAAAAAAGAAAAAAGGAAATTTAGTATTGGATAATATTAGCAAGAACCAGAAGCAATCAAAGAGAGCTTTTGACAAAGCTAAAAAGGTAAGTCATTATGAGAAGGAACTGATATATTAAAAGGACAACTGGAAAAAAAACAAAACAAGAGCAGTTGTGCAGAAATTAGGCTTAGAGTAGAAGTTTATGTTACATTTTATATATGTGATATGAAAGGAAGAGAGAGAGAACACAAAAATGAGAAGAATGTGAAGAGTGAAGAGAAGAGCAAAGAGAAATGGAAAGAGAAGGAAACAAAGAATCCCATTACTCCTCATATCCCTCTCAGCTAGGGGAAGAAGAAAGAATAATATGTAATAAGGAATACTTCAAGGCGTATGGTATCTTCAGGATTAAGTAGCAAAATATCACATTCCTTGAAATACTATTTATTGCAGACAATACATTATACTTCCACTTTCTCCTTGTCTGCCTCACTTTACTCGCTAATAAAATGGGGATTGTAATAACACCTGTCTCACTGGGTTGTTGATAAGTTCATTCGAATGAAACAATAATTGTAAAGCACTCAGTACAGTACCTAGCTCATAATGAGTGCTACGTAAATCCTAGCTGTTGGAATTATTAGCATTTTTAGACAAGTGTCTCTTAAATTAAGGAGGTTGAAGTAATAATACATTAAAAAGAGAGACATGCAGACAAATTTCTTCAAATCCATTAGATGTTACAAAGGACCCAATGGGATGTAATCTTGAGGAACAACAATAGATATATTGACTATAGCAGTAAGTAGGGGATTGTTCTGTTATATTCTTCCTTGATCAGTGGACCTCTAGTATGCTTTGCTCAGCTCTCAAGTCTGCATCTTAGTGAAGTACCACACGTGGGTTACTTCTCCAACCTGAGCTCATTCTCATGAGTTGGGTCCTCGATGGACACAGGGGCATATTGATATGAGATGCTTAAAATTGATTTGAGTGATCCCATGAATGTTTAGGGCTGATTTTAGATGAAGATTTGAAAGGAAGTTATGTGAGCAAGCAGTTTAAACTGATCTTTGTCATTGGTTGACAGAGATTTAGGAGGCAGTCCAATAGTTTGTAGACTGGTATGAAAGACTTAAAGAATAAATGATTGGTAGTTAAAAGGTATCCAAATGGTATTTCTGGTATGTTCCAAGGTCAACAAAATGTTTCAGCATCAGTTTGCCTTTGCCCTGCTAACTCTAAGTGTTAATCTCCAGGAAAAAGTGGCCAACAAACTTCAGTCCTTTGAGTCTCATGGCTGTAGTATTTTGGTCTTTGAGAAACTGAGAGGTTTGCATTAATGTGAATGAAGCCACCCAAAAAAGTATTTTTCTATACCTCATCACTTAGAATTTAGTTACAGTAATAATTTAGTATCAACAAAAGCTATAAAAGCTGGGTAGATTTTTAAAGTGGTATTAAGACATATCAATATGGTGAGGGAGAAGGTAATCAAAACACAATAAGTAATTCAAAATAATTCAAAAGTTCTTTGTTAGCTTCATCAGAAAAAAGTTTAGAGAGGATTTATACCTAGGTATACAATTCAGTTTTCCTACTTATATTTGCAAGACATGTTTACATAGCACATAAACACCAAGGAGCTCTGCTTCCATAGCTTTCCTCATCACTCTTTTCGTTCTATTTATTTTCTCATGTGGATAGCAATTAATCACTAAATCAAATATTATTAGAACCCCAAAACATATGCTTCCCATTATCTGTGCTATTGTTAATAAGAAGCAATAGAATTACAGAGTTGAAGCTGACCTTAGAGACTGTTTGATTCTAACTATCCAATTTACAGAAGAGAAAAATTAGGACTAAAGAGATAAATTGTTCCAGGGGAAAAAACTGGAGATGTAAAGAAGAGGCACATCTCATTAGTTACATTAAATTCTCTCTAAAACTTAAGCTTATGACCAATGCTAATATAATGATAAATAAGAGAGCCTCTGATAAGTCAGAATTCCCCCAGCTCCTCAATACTTGAAGAGGTTGGAGTCTATGAACTTCTCTTCATATGTAAATGCGCCATTTCTCACCCAGTTGAACATGTGAATTAGGCCTTCCTGATAGAGATCTGGAATCTTATTGAGAATACACAGGGGACTCTTGATTACTTCCCAGTGATGGGGGAGAGGTTCTTTTTTTAAATCTTCCTTTATAATTGTAGGTCAGTAAGTAGCAGTCATGAGAAATAATGATAACCTCTTGGGTCAAGAATGTCCAAGTTTGGGATTTGGGCTAACTGTAGTGGGAAGATTTCTGCAGCAACACACTTATCAGAAGAGGTGTACCAATCTCAGGCTTTCATTGTCACTGGGAACTTTGAGGGGTTTCTGAAAGGAGATTTTAAAGGGAGTAGAGCCTCATGTTTATAGGGATCAAAGGGAATGTCCTTCCGACAAGAGTTTATTCACCCTAATACCAGGCAACTCATTTTGAAGTCAGATCTCTGACACTGAAGAACATTGATGGATTCCCTGTATTACCCGAACTATTCACGAGAGGGAGAAGGAGAGGGAGAGGGATAGGGAGAGGGAGAGGGATAGGGAGAGGGAGAGGGAGACGGAGAGGGAGAGAGAGAGAGAGAGAGAGAGAGAGAGAGAGAGAGAGAGAGTCTTTCAGCATGGGCAATGTCCATGAACCTATCCATAGGAGGCATCCATCTTTGTTTAAATAAAGTTCCAACCCTGTAATCTCAAATGGATGGGGGGCGGGGGGTGGTGATCCAAGATTGAAAGGAGGCTCTTTTGATTATACTGCTTCCCTGCATTACACTAATTTCTCACAGATATTCATAACCACCAGCATACTTTCACAAACTAATGGTTTTCGTATCTGTGTCATAATAAAATTCGAGGAAGATTTTAGCAGAGGTACACTATAGCACACCAGTACAATTTCTAGCATATGGAAAATAACAAAAACGGGAAAATAGCTTATCAGACTTTAATTAAAGGATACTTTAACATAGTCAAACAATTCCAAATTTCTCAAATGCTGTCGTAATTTGGTTCCTTATCCATAAAATGGAGAAAATGATGCTAGCATTATGAATCTTATAGAGATGTGAGAGGAGAAATGACCCATATACAATGAGTTTTTATGGAAATTGCCTACTCTGATAAAGACAGACATCTTGTGATTTATAATCTCAGAGAGTTACCTGGGGCACACAAAAGTTACTTGATTTGCCCAGGGTTATGTAGCCAGTATTTGTTAGAGGCAGGACATGAAACCAGATCTTACTGACTCCATGGTCAGTCCTCTGTCCTCTACTCCATGATTCCTCATTTTTATTATTGTTGTTGATATTATTTTTAAATTAATGTATTTATTTTTAGTTTCCAACGTTCACTTCCATCAGATTTTGAGTTCCAAAGTTTCTCCCATCTCTCCCCTCCACCCACCCAAAGACAGCGTGCATTTTGGTTATCACTTTCCCCAATCTGCCCTCCTTTCTGTCACCCTTCCCTTCTTTTATCCCCATTGCCTCTATTTTCTTGTAGGGCAAGATAGATTTCTGTATCAGATGACCTGAAAATCTTATTTCTAGGTTGCATATATAAACAATTTTTAGTATTCGTTTTTAAAAGTTTGAGTTCCAACTTCTCTCCCTTTCTCCCTCCCCACCCATCTCCACTGAGAAGGTAAACAATTCAACATAGGTTATATATGTTTAGTTATGCAAAACTCTTCAATAATGGTCATGTTTTGAAGGAGTAACTACATGTCCCTCCAAGCTATCCTGCCTCCCATTTGTTCTGTTATCTCCATTGATCCTATTCCTCCTCAAGTATTTACTTCTAATTATCCCCTCCTTCCATTTGACCTCCCTTCTATCATCCTCCCAAACTTCTGCTTATCCACTTCCCCTTTGTTTTCCTGTAGTGTAAGATAGATTTTCATAATAAACTGAGTGTGGATGTTATTCCCTCCTTCAGCTAAACACGATGAGAGCAAGATTCACTCTTTCCATCTTACCTCCTCCTTCTTCCCTTCCACGAAAAAGATTTTTTTTATCTCACATGTGTGAGGTAATTTGCCCATTCTATTTCTCCCTTTTCTTCTCCCAACACGTTCCTCTCACACCCCTTAATTTTATTTTTTAGTTATTATCCCTTCATATTTAACTCATCTTGCGTCCTCTGTCTGTATGTATATAAGCCCTCCAACTATCCCAGTACTGAGAAAAGTCTCAAGAGTTACAAATATCATCTTTCTATGTAGAAATGCAAACAGTTCACATTAGTAAGTCCCTTATGATTTCTTTATTCTGTTTACTTTTTCATGCTTCTCTGGATTTTTGTGCTTGAAAGTCACATTTTCTATCCAGCTCTCATCTTTTCATCAACAATGCTTGAAAGTCCTCTCTTTCATTGAATGACCATTTTTCCTCTGAAGTATTATACTCAGTTTTTCTGGGTAGGTGATTCTTGGTTTTAATCCTAGTTCCTTTGACTTCTGGAATATTCCAAGCCCTGCAATCTCATGATGTAGGAGCTGCTAGATCTTGTGTTATCCTGATTACATTTCCACAATATTTCAATTGCTTCTTTCTGGCTGATTGCAATATTTTCTTTTTTGTTGTTGTTGTTCTTTTCTATTTTTTGTGCATGTTAGGTTACTCACTTTATTTTTGTTTATTGATTTTTTATATTATTATTACTATTTTATTTGCTTTCAGTGTTCTGCTATCACTTCCATATGACTTAGACTTTTCCCCCTCCCTTGTACCCTCTTTCCCTCCTTCCCCCTTCCCTCCCCACTCCTCCCTGAGGCGACTTACAATTTTATATAGATTCTGCACATACATTTCTATTAAATACATTTTCACCTTAGTCATGTGGCATAGAAGAATTAAAATGAAAGAGAGAAATCATAAAACAAAACAAAATGTAAAACAAAAGAAAATGATCTGCTGTAGTTTGCAATTGAATTCCATAGTTCTTTCTCTGAACGTGGAAGACATTTTGCCTTAAGAGACCATAGGGAATTTTTTAAGTCCTTGCATTGCAATGAAGTTCTAAGCCTACCAGAAAAAATACTTGCACACTGTAGTTGTTGCTGTGTTTAAAGTTCTCCAGGTTCTGCTCCTTTCACTGAGCATCAGTTCATATAAATCTTTCCAGATTACTCTGAAGTCTTCCTGTTCATCATTTATTAAAGCACAATAGCAATCCATTACATTCATATGCCACAATTTATTCAGCCATTTCCCAGTTGATGGGTATCCCCTTGAATACCACATTAGGTACCACAAAGAGAGCTGCTAGAAATATTTTTGTAGATGTGGGTCCCTTTCTCGTTTTTTGTGATCTGTTGGGGATACAGTCCTAGATGAGGCATTGCTGGGTCAAAGAGTATGCACATTTTTGTAGCCCTTTGGGCATAGTTCCAAATTGCTCTCCACAATGGCTGGATCAGGTCACAGCTCCACCAGTAGTGAATTAGAGTTCTAAATTTCCTACATCTTCTCCAAAATTTACATCATCCTTATTTGTCATTAGACACTCTGATGCATGTGATGTGGTATCCCAGAGATTTTTTGATTTGCACCTCTCTAATCAATAGTGATTTAGAGTGTTTTTCTTATGAAAATGCATAGCTTTGATTTCTTCTTCTGAAAACTGCCTGTTCATATACTTTGACCATTTATTAATTGGGGAATGACTTGTAGTCTTGTACATTTGACTCACTTCTCTATGTATTTCAGAAATGAGTCCTTTATCATAGACACTAATTACAACAATCCTTTCCCAGTTTTCTGGTTCCCTCATAATCTGGGTTGCATTGGATTAGTTTGTGCATAAACTTTTCAAGTTAATGTAATCACAATGTAATGCATTTCATAAAGTTTTCTATCTCTCATTTAGTCAAAAATTCTTTCCTTCAAAAATCTAATAAATACACTATTCCTTGCTTCACTAATTTGTTTATAGTATCAGTCTTTATACCTGGATCATGTACCCATTTGGATTTTATTCTTGTGCCTGGGGTCAGGCACTGGTATATGCCTAGTTTCCAGTTATCCAGTTTTCCTATTAATATTTGTCAAACAATGAGTTCTTATCCCAGAAGCTGGGTTCCATGGGTTTATCAAACAGTAGACTGCTTCATTCATTGATTACTCTGCCTTGGCTACCTAACCTATCCCACTGGTCTACCCTTCGGTTTCTTAGCCAGTACCAAATGGTTTTGATAATTTCTACTGTATAATACCATTTGATGTCTGGTAGAGCTAGGCCACCTTCCTTAGCATTTCCTTTCATTGGTTCCCTTAATATTCTGGACCTTTTGTTCTTCCAGATGAATTTTGACATTTTTTCTAGCCCTACAAAATAAGGATCTGATAGTTTGATTGGCATGGCACTGAATAAGTAAATTAATTTCAGCAGAATTGTGATTTTGATTATATTGGTTCAGACCACCCAAGAGCAACTGAAGGGTTTCTACTTACTTAGATCTGACATTATTAGTGTGAAAAGTGTCTTGTAGTTGTGTTCATACAGTCCCAGGGTTTGTTTTGGCAGGTAGACTCCCAAATATTTTGTAGTGTCCATCGTAGTTTTAAATGGGATTTCTCTTTCTATCTCTTGCTGTTGGGATTTGTTAGTAATATATAGAAATGCAGAAGATTTGTGCCAGTTTATTTTGTAACCTGCAACTTTGCCAAAGTTTTTTATTATTTCATGTAGTTTTTCACTTGATTCTCTGGGATTCTCTAAGTATATCAACATATCATCTGCAAAGACTGATAACTTAGCTTCTTCTTTGTGTATTCTAATTATTCAATTTATTTTTTTTCTCTTACTGGTACAGATAACATTTCTGGTACCATACTGAATAACAGTGGTGATACTGGACATCTTGTTTCACCCCTGATCTTACTGAGAATGCATCTAGCTTGTCCCTATTGCATACAATGATTGCTAAAGGTTTTAGGTAGACACTGCTTATTATTTTATGGAAACTTCCATTTCTTCCTGTGTTCTCAATAGGAATAGATGTATTTTGTCAAAAAGCTTTTTCTGAATATGTTGAGATTTTCGTGTCATTTCTGTTAGTTTTGTTGTTGTTATGATCAATAATGTCAGTAGTTTTCTTAATACTGAACCAGTCCTGCATTCCTGGTATAAATCTTACCAGATCATAATGTATTATTCTCATGATTATTTGCTGTATTCCTTTTGGTAAAATCTTATTTAAAATATTTGCAACTATATTCATCAGAGAAATTGCTCTATAATTTTCTTTCTCTGTTTTTGTTCTTCTTGGTTTAAGTATCAAAACCATATTTGCAGCACAAAAAGAATTTGGGAGGACTCCTTCTTCCCCAATTTCAGCAAATAATCTATAGAGTATTGGAATTAATTGTTCTTTAAATGTTTGATAGAATTCACTTGTGAATTCATCTGGCCCTAGAGATTTTTTTTCCTAGGGAGTCCATTGATGGCTTATTCAATTTCTTTTTCTGAGATGAGGTTATTTAGGTATTCAACTTCCTCTTCTTCTAGTCTGGTCAATTTGTATCTTTTAAAAAAAATCTTCTGATATTTATTGGGACAACTGTTCCCCTTTTCAGCTGTTTCTCTCCATTCTTCTTTCTACACTGTACTTTCTTTTTGTAGTATACCTCTTGGTAGATATATATTGGAATAATTTCTCCCATCTTGTCTCTTTTCAGTTGCTGCCCCCTTCCAAGTGGAATGGTGGAGCCAAGATGGTAGAGTAGAAAGACACACACACTCCAGTTCTTTAATGAGAGTCACAAGATTTCAGTGTTTGTTTTTTTTTTTTTGCTGTTATTAGGTGTAAGATATGTCCAGCAAATAACTATTAGTGTTTTATAATAAGTTGTGATCCAAAATTCATACCTTGCCCCCTAGACAGTCTTCTATCAGGGCAACCTCCTTGTTGCGGTGGTCTCAGCTATAATTTGCTAGGGATAAACAGCTAATTGAGGACTCTTTGTTCATAACCTAAGGCTACTAATCACCACACTTTGACAGTGAGAAAAACCTAGTAGCATCACTGAATTTTAGATCCTGAATCTACTAAAACCCTAATTGTTTTTATTTGTTTTCAGATAAGCTATTATTTAACCATCCTGTTCACTTCCTTTTTTTATCAACTCTTACTCACTTTTCTCTTGTCTCTGATTCAAGATACTTGATCTATATCAACCATATGACTTAAGGTTAGAAATTCCTACTAATTCATCTTAAATTCCTTACTGTCAGTCTACAACATTTTGGAAACTCAACCCAACAAAATCCTTCAGGAGTTCCATAAGATCTAAGACGATTAGATTTATTTCTCATGAGAGAAATTTAATGGACTATGCAAAACTTACAGAAGAAGCAAGCAGTCCTATTCCATATTCCTACATTTATTACATGTATCTGCCAAAAATGAAATCCCAGTTGGATTCTACTGGACAGAAAACTTCAATGTCAGCCTATTTTTCAAACAAAAGTCCTTCAGTAAGATTCACAATCTTCAGTTCTTTTGAGTAGCCCTCTAGAGCAACTCTCATTTCAAACTGCTTCAAAAAGCTATCTGCTTTCTATTTCCTAGCCTAGAGGTTCAGTCATACATCAAGGCTTAAACTTACTACATGGCTAGATGTGACTTTTTTTTTTTTTTGATATGACACCATTTCGGGAATCTGCTTTTAATTGATTAGGAATCTCTGTCAATTCCTTGTACAAAGTGAATGAGACTATCACCTCAAGTAGGTGGTCTAGAGTAGAAAATCAATCACCAGTAAGGTTTTATTTAATTAAAGCAAATTGTCTGTCTACCTTTTTTCATAATTCCCATTATTCTTCCGTGATTACCCAGTCACAACACTTTCCCTCATCTATTACTGTTGAGCCAGTTTTCTAACTGAGTGCCTCTGTAAACCATGTTTTTGTACTGTATTTTGCAGATAAAAAAGTGAATATAATAGAGTTAACCACTGTTTATGCAGTTCATGGATTATTGTTGTTATCCAGTTATTTTAGTTGTGTCCAACTCTGTGAATCCATGTGGGGTTTTCTTGGCAAAGATACTGGAATAGTTCGCCATTTCCTTCTCCAGTTCATTTTAGAGATAAAATTGAGGCAAAAATGGGGTTAAATAGTTAGTAAGTGTCTGATTCCAGATTTGAACTCAGGAAGACAGTCTTCTGACTCCCAGCCCAGCACTCTATCTACTGTGCCACCTAGCTGGTTGGTATGTTCTTAATCACATATTATCTCTTCAGTGCTTCTTCTACCACCTCCAACTTGCTGAATTGTTCTATATCTTCAGGATCTCTGTTTTCCATTCAGTTTAGGCTTTCATCAATTTAGTCTCTTTCAATTCACTTCATCTTTAAATCTCTTTTGTTGCTTCTATGAAATCTGTTCTTTCTTCTTGGGAGACCACCTTGATTGAAGGTCTGCAAACACTCAGTAGTGCTAATGTTCCCCTTGTAAGTCTTTACTTCCTTGTATTTGGTCTCCTGGTAACAGTATAATCCATTGTTCTTTTTGACTATGAACCTTTACATATATAGATAGGTTAGGAACAGAGTGTGGCATGATAATTTGTACACTGTTTTCACAAAAGAATGTTTTGGTCAATACTTTCAAAACATCAGTGTCATCATACTACACATATGGTATGCATTTGATGGACGTTTAATGAGGCTATGCATATCTTGCCATATCTGTGTTAATTAAGTCTAAGTACTATCATCATTTGAGTAACTAAAAAAGTAAGTGATAATCAGAAATTATTCCCTATTTATATTTAAAACACAGTGTCAGTGTAATTCTGCATTAGGTTGACCTTGCTATTTGTATGATTGTCCAGGATTATTTTTGTTTTCTATGAAGGCAGAATAAAGTGCAAAGTTGCTGAAAATCCATCTCTCCCTACCTCCCTACGATATTCAGATGTACCATCTTGAGGCTTATCAAAACTTAAAAGCAATTTGCATGATTTAGGTACTTCCTAACAGGAATGGGCTAGGATAAAATTTAAAAGGGCAAATAAAACCTCATAGATGTCATGATTTCCAGCTTTATTAAAACTAAGCAGATGCCTGGGGTACAGGGGGAGGTACACATTTTCTACCTTGGAACATGGAAAATATATTTATTAGCTTTGATTGAAACTCTTGGTGAAAGGAGGATGAGTAGAAAATTATCTAGATGGCTCCTGAAGCGTAATTTTATTTAGTTTATGCAGGATTCACAAAAGAGTGGAACTATTGATTTAACTCTTGAAGCATATTGGCCCAGGACAATCTTCCAAAAACAGGGAAGACATTATCCCCAAAAAAGTCACAGCAACAGATGGCAGAACCAGCAGGTGGCAGCAGTAACGCAGAAAAGAAACATCAGCAGCAGCTTCAGAGACAGAATGGAGAGGCAACATCAAGTGCATCCCCAGAACCTTATAAAAGAGCTACTATGGGTGTAGGCAAGAAGCAATGAGCCAACAACTGTTAACATCTCATAGATGAGGTACCTAGATAAAGGAGTCTATACAGAAAAGCATTGGACTGGGAGAGAACTGAGTTCAAATTCATTCTCAAACACCCTGTTATCCTGTTCAAGTCACCTACTCTCTAAAAGAGTACCTACCTACAAGGATTATTGTGAGGATAAAATGAGATAATGTTGGTAAAATACTTCCCAAACATTAAAGCACCATATAAATACAAGCTGTTGTTGATGTTGATAGTGCTGGGGCTGCTCTTTAGGACAAGAAGGAGACGTTCACCTCATTTAGTCTCATCTCTAATTTTACATATAAAGAAACTGGGTACTACAGAAAGAAGCAACTATTTATTGCTGGTCACCTACTTTAAAATGGTATTCCAAAAGCTTACCTCAATTTTAGACTATAATAGTTTGCGATAATCAGAACTTCAACATGAATTAAGAGAATTTTTTAAACCCTATGTCATATAACTGACATCAACCATGAATCTTTTAAATTGTAATTTTAAAACTATACTAATACTTTGGGAATGCCCCATATTATAGCCAACATACAAATCTGGGTCCTAGCATTCTAAACAAAGACTTATTTCAAATGTTCCACATTGTCTATAAGGAGAAGGAGTTATGATACTTCTTGAGGCTAGGATGCTACTCTTCTGTAATTAGAAGATGGTTTACATGAAAAAGAACCCTTTTCTTTAGGGTGTGGGATTCTGTGAGAGATTATACAATTTCACATATAGGATGATGGTGCTGAAAATAATAAAATGAGTAACAACAAATAGCGTTTATATAGTGCTTACTATATGTCAACCATTGTGCTAAGCACTTTATGATCATTATCTCATTTGATTCTCACAACAATCCCAGGAAGTAGGTGCTATTATTATCCCCATTTTACTGTCGAAGAAACTGAGGTAGAGAGATTAAACAACTTGCCCAGGGTCACAAAACTAATAAGTGTCTGAGGCTGAATTTGAATTTAAGTCATGTGGCTCCAATCCCACTGATTGATCAACTTCATCACCCAGTTGGATCCTAATACTTCATCTTTCTTTCTCATTTACATTGTTCTTCTGTGTTAATTAAGTTCTTTGCTAGTTGATGTATGCCTTTGTATTGGTAGATAATGCACTAAAATAGGGACTGAGCTATATCTGCCTTATTTTGATTTCCCAACATAGCTTTGCTACTCCAGCTTCAGTGTAGAATTTGTGGGTCTGAGTGGGTCTTTCTGTTACAGTATATATGGTGCATGTATGCTAATATTAAAATTAGTATTTACCTGGCAACTGACCATGATTGTGGTCTTCTAGGGGTAAGGGGGTAATCAAACTGGGAATTTTTCAAAATCAGAAATAGTCTTTAAGGTAGATAATCCAGATTTGCCTATATTATCTTTACTGAAAGTTCTCCATAAATTAAAACCAAAAAAATCATCTTTAATAAAATATCTCCTCTATCATATTTCTAGATTATCTCTCTGTGAATTATGCTCTGGCTTGGATAATTTGTCTAATAGAAAATTCATAAAATATGCATTCAATCTATTTTTAATACAGTTTAATAAATGTAGCATAACTTACGAAGGAAGCAATTTACTGGACTATTTAAATTATTAATTCATCCCCAAATATTGAAAATATAGTAGCTGCAATTTTCAAAAAGACTGTTTTGAACATTAAAAACTGATTTTAGCTTAATATGTTACTAACTTCTGATATTTCTATTTTTAAAAATCAAACCAAATATACACATGCATGCAGTGGGAACACCTTTAACTTTCTCACTTGTTGGCTATTTTCACACTGGCAAATGTGACAGCTAGTTAGTAAATTACCTGTGTTGGAGACTGTTAAAGCTGTAGGGGCTTGTTAGGGATACGATCAAGTGAAATTATGACAGAGATATTGAGTCAACAAAATTCTTTTGCAATTAACGCCTAGTGTAGAATTTACCCAAAAGCTATCTGAAATTAACTTGTGATTAATGGTAAAAATAGTTATGTTGGTTACAATAATAATAGCAGCAATATTTATTTGCATAGAACTTTGTATTTTCAGAACACATTCCCTTAAATTACATTCTGTCAAGAGGTTTCCCCTCCATTTCTTCAGTCTCCCTAAACAAACTTTTAAAAATAGTCTTCCCCATAAGGCTTCAATGATAACATAAACAGAATCATATCTACTATTATGATCTCACTTCTATTATTATCAAAATGGTAATAAAGTCAAGATATGTTATTCTTTGACTCTATTGGAAGGGTTACCCTACCATTCAACTGATAGGCATGAAGAAATGTAGGTTGTTTCAGATGCTAATGTACACTGTTTATCTATGGGGTTGTTTTTGGGTGGAGAAAAAAACAATGCATAATAATTTCTGAAAAAATTAAGCTTTTTAAAATCAGAGAAAGAGGCCTAAATGGTATGACTGAGTGGTGATACTTGAGCACAAAATAGCAAGTAATAGATACATCTATGAGTCAGTCAAGAATTGGGAAAGAAAATTGTTCTGTATAGAGTTGAATGACAGACTCACTACTGCTGTCCTAGAAGAAGTACCCCAGCAGGAAATTGGAAGGGGACAGAGAGAGAAAGAGAACACACACAATAAATTTTGACAGGGGAAGTATCATCAATACAAGGCTGAAGTTCCTGCTGCTATATTTTTTGTTTGGAGAGATGAGCCCTTTGTGTCTGAATCAGTCACAAGAAGCAGAGACCAAAAAGAGCCCCACAATAAATTAAGCTAGCAGACTCCAGTGATATCTGAATCAACATAGATTAAAAGTTCCTTTCCTAAAGATGTTAAGTGGAAAATCAACAGGCTGGAAGTAAACAAATGTCTCATCAGTATTCAGCACCAGTGTTTTTGACAAAAGGCTAAAAAGAAATAGAGAAAAAATAAACAAAAAAAAAAATGACTCATATTGTTGGGAAGAAAAACAAAAATGGGCAAGGTCAATGACACAGGCTTTGCCTGTGTTTCTAAACTAAGAAATATTTAAGACATTACCTTTTAGCAATCTTTAATTGAGTCCTTTGTACCAACTAGATTACTTGGATTGCAGAGTGACTATTTTGCACATTGAGACATACCATTTTTGTCAGTCATATTAACTTAGTTTTCTTATGATTTCTCTCAGATACAACTTACTTATTAATATTTTATTTTTCAGTCATACCAAAAAGAAAAAAGAGAGCAAATTCATTGCAGATAGCAGAAAGTAAAGAAAGGAACATGGGGCTTCCTTTCCATTCCTTGGTTTCAATGTAGTCTTGGGAGAAAACATATAAATAAGCAAGTGTTTCAAATCTTTAGTTACTGGTTCAAACTGAATTAGAAAAGCTAGACCAAGGGTACCTTTATTCCTTGTTGAAATGTCTTGCCATTGTTTGTGAAGCTCCTGTGAGACTGAAAGTTTACTTCTATTCCCCAAACCCTGTAAGAACAGTCAGTAAAACAAAATGATAAAAACTAATGTCTAAGAATTGCTAGAATTTGTTTTAAAACTACTACCATTCCAACATAGAGATTCAAAAATACTGTTGTTGAAAGTAGCCATAAGACAGCATGGAGGAGAGATGGAAATCATGAAGAAGAAAAATATTCTGTTCCATTCTTCTACTACTCAAAATTGGAAACATAGAAAATGGAAGGGAAGTTTGTGTGTGTGTGTGTGTGTGTGTGTGTGTGTGTGTGTGTGTGTTTAGGTAAATACAATGCAGACAGTCCTATTTTTGCAACTGGTATTTCATTGCTTTTCTTTTTCATTACTATCTAATATGCATGTCTTACATTTTATTGACCAAGTTTCTTTTCTTTTTTTCTTTTATGATTTCTGTGGCAGGACTTCTTCTATTGCTAGATATTTTATCAAGGAGCTCATGGGTGAAAGGAGAAGGAAGTGACTCCTTTATGTAGTAACAAAATAATCCTGAGGCTGATTTTCATATATATATAATTAGAGAGCAAACATTTATTGGTTTTTAAATTGCACACTTTGGTAAGACCTGAGGATACAAAGAAAAGTAAAAAGAAAAGTTCTCTGCTTTCAAGGAGTGCAAATTCTGATGGAGGAGTTGTTTCAGTCATTTTCAGTCATCTCCAACACTTTGTGACCCTCTTTGGGCTTTTCTTGACAATGACGCTTGAGTGGTTTGGCACTTCCTTCTCCAACTCATTTTACAAGTGAGGAAACTGAGGCAAACAGAATTGAGTGATTTGCCCAGGGTCACACATTTAGTAATTGTCTAAGCCCAGATTTGAACTCTGAAAGATGAGTCTTTCTGACTCCAGACCAAAATCTCTATCTGCTGTGCCAGCTTGCTGCCCAAAATGAGGAGACAACACTCAAATAATTATATACACTCCAGATATATGCATATATTCATATGTACAAATGTATATAAACATATACATATTTATGCATATATTTATATGTATACATATATACAGATAGAGATGAATAGGGATAATTAGATAAACATGCAGTATAAATGAAAGTTAATCTCAGAAGGAAGATCAGGAAAGGCCTCTTGCAGAAGATATTATTTAAGGTGTCTTAAAAGAAGCCAGGGAAACCAGAGGGATAATGGAAGAAAAGAAAACATTCTAAGCACTTGGGACAGCCAGTGAAATACAGGGAACTGACAAATGGAGTTTTGAGAAGCTACAAGTAGGTGTGTAGCTAGACAACAGATGTGTGAAAGGGAGTAAAGAGTAATAAGACTGGTCAAGTAATGACATAAAAATATCCAGGAATAATCACTGATAGGGGATTAATGCTAATCATACTTATTACCACAAAGAGGCACTTCAGTAACAGTTTGTTATATGTTTAGACCAAAATCTCATGGAACAATTAAACCAATAGGGCACAAGTGCTTCCAAAAAATCTCATATAAGGATGGATACAGTTAGAATTTTAAAGAGAGTATAGAGAGGGGGAGGTAAAGATTTATATAATAAAGAACCAATAGAAGAATGAGAAGCTCTGTATCAGGTAAAATGTCAATCACATTAGCAAATGCTAGGGAATATTAACTGGAATTCCAAATGTATGTATCCTGACTTCTATAAGAGTTTTGGAACTTGTGAAGAAGAAACTAACCAGATAACAAGAGATCTAAAGTTATATGTCTCAGTTAAAGTAAATAGAGGTGTTTTATCACCTCTGAGCCAGACACTCATCTATCAGTACATCACTTGCTATCTCAGGCAAAATGGCTGCAATACTAAAATTCTCTTATGACACTAGGAAGGGGTCACAACCAATATCAACAAAATAAAGCAACTATTTTACCCAAAATGGACCTTGGTTAATAAGATCTTGGTTCTTGACTTCTTGGGATAGAGCAAATATGAGAGTGTAAAGAAAACGCTCAGCTGAACTGTCCCACATTTCCCTCCAAAAACTTTAAAATAATGCTTCAGATTGAATTCCGGAGTGGCAGAGCTAACAAAATGTCAGAGTGAGACATACTTCCAGCCCAAGACAACATAGGAGGACAGAAAGAGAGGCGACATTAGGGAAGAGCCTGGTCCTGAGTCTATGCACATGAAACTCCAGGACTGAGACTAGATGGTGGTATCAGAAGTAGCAACAAGTTGGGAAGCTCTCAAGCCAAAAAAGGTAAAAGACCTGGCAATTGGTCAGAAGGAGATTACAGGGGTACTCCTGTTACAGCACTTGATACCAGACCAGACACTGTTTGGCAATTTCATTATAAATGACCCATTTCTGGATCATAGTGCAAGGGCTGAAAGCAGCACTTTTCATCAAGGAGTGGAAATACTGAGAGGCAATATTGTTTCTGACACCAAGGGATCAGGAACCTTGAGAAGCAATGACCTTTCTGGTCCTACAAGAGGAGGGGTAGCAATTGCAATTTCAAGGGATCAGAGATCATTCCTGGATAAGGAACAAAGTACAAATCAAAGTAGCAGTGACCACACGTCTTTCTTGATCAGGCCATCCTAAAAGTACCGACAATTTTTAAAGCCAAAAGCATGAAAAAGTGACCTTGCCTTTTCCATAATTGGAACAGAGCCTAGCATGAACATAAACTTCCAAATCAAGAAATAAGGTGGGAAAATGAACAAACAACAAAAAAGGAATCTGATAATAAAAATCTATGATCATGACAGGAAAGATCAAGACAGAAACACAGAAGACAATGAAGTCAAAATAGCTAAAATCAAGTCTTCTAAGAAAAATTTGTGAATTAGACACAAAGCAACAAGAATTACTGAAAAATTCTTATGTATATATAAATATAATTTACAAAACTAAAAAAAATAAGCAAATAAATCAAATTAAGAAATCTTATGAAAGAACAATTAGAAACCTTTTAAGAGGGGCACAAAAACAGTACAGAAAAATAACACTTTAAAAAAATAATTGGTCAAATGGAAAAAAGGTACAAAAATTCATTGATGAAAATAACACCTTAAAAATAATTGGCAAAATAAAAATGAAGAGCTACAAAATCTGACTAAAGAAAAATAATTGCTAAACAGTTAGATTTTGGTAATTGGAAGCTAATGACTCCATGACCCAAAAAGAAACAAAAAAGTCAAAAGAAGGAAAAAAAGAGAAAATGTGAAGTATCTCTTTGGAAAACACAATGTACATGGAAAATATGTTGAGCAAAGACATTTTAAGAATTATTAGATTGTGTGAGTGCCATAATCAAAGAAAGAGAATATACATGATACTTCAAGAAATATCCTAAAACTGGAGGATAAAATAGAAATGGAAAGAAGCAGCAACAAGTTGGAGAGATCCCAAGCCAGAGATGAAAACTGACAGTACTATTACAGCTAAAATCCAGAGCTCTTGGGTCAAAAAGAAAATAATTAAAGCAGTCAGAAAATAACCATTCAAATACTGTGGAGCCATAGTCAGGATCACACAAGATTTAACAGCTCCCATATGAAAGGAGAAGAGGGCTTATGATATTTCAGAAGGCAAAAGATCTGGGAATACTTTTAAGCATACCTGATGAAAAGCCAAGAGCTGAACAGAAAATTTTATTTTCATATACATGACACAGAATAAGTATAAAAAGGCAAACACGAAAGGGAAAACAAAAGGGACTTAGTCTTGTTAAGCTCTTTACCTTTCTATATGGGAAGATGATAAATGCATCTTTGTCATAAATATTGTTTTCATAAACACAGATAAATGTATGTTTTCTTTTGCAACATGGCTAATGTGGAAATGTTTTATATGACTTCGCACATTTAATCAATATCAAATTGCTTGCCTTCTCAAAGATGGGAGTCATGGAGGAAGGAGAGAGTTTGAACTCAAAAGAATTCTAAATGATTGCTATTTTTATGTATAATTTGGAAATAATGAAATAATGTTTCTTACATAAACTCTTTGGTTCAAGTCTTATTTTTGTCATTTAGAAGAGACAAGATTTTGGGGAAGTCGCTGCATCTCTCTGTTTCTCAGTATCCATATTTGGGAAAAAAAAAAGATGCATATTCTGACAATTGATCTTTGAGGCTAAATGTATTAGGGAAGCCATTTTGGTACAGAGAGATATCCAAAGATTAGTGATAAAAAGAAATAAGCTTCTGAGGTTAGTTAAATAATTGCAATTCTTCTTGTGTTTTGTCTTCTGTTTGCTTCTGCCTGTGTTAGGGTATAGAGAGAAAGAACTAAGGAAGCTGAGAAGAAAATTCTTTACAAGAAAGTGAAGAAAGATGAGGAAAAATGATGTAAATAAATTAAACTGTCCTCCGAACCCTCCCAACTCTCTCAGAAAAAGAAAGGAAAAGAAAACAAAACAAAAAAACCTCCAAACAGGGAAGGAAGTATCAAAAGCAAACCAAAAAAAGCACACTAAAAATTGAATATGATTCCTATTATTTTGTTTTTAACAAAAAAGTTCTTTGCTAGTCAGAATCAGTCATAAGGATTAGCCAAGTGATTAACTGTTGTTGGGTTTTTGGTTGTTTGTCTGAAATAAGAAAGAATGACTAAGTGTCTTTTGATTAGGAATGTTTGCCTCCTTGATTCCATGTCGTTATATCTCTGACCTCCTTCAAGACTTAATTCAATAGCCACTTTTTGGAAGAGATTTTTCTAGCCCAGTCCTTCCCACCCCACTTCCTCACATGGTAATACCTTCTCCCTTACTTTTACCCTACACCTGCATTTTCTAATACTTTTATTAACTTAAATATGTACAACCTGTCTCTCCCTTTAGAATATAATCTCACTAGAGGAAGAAACTGATTTTTTTTTTATCCACAGTGCTTAACATAGTGCCTGCCACATACTAAGTAATTAATAAATCTTTCTTATTTAACTGCTATCTAGTTTCAAGTAAGTGTAGAGGGAAAGGAGAATTTTGGAGTGACCAACAGAGACTATGATATGTACATGTTTCTGCTAAACCCAGGCTGCACCTATGGGCTTCTATCCAGAAGAGAATAGCAGAGTAGAGGAATGCCAGTACTCACTAGGTTATCAAAGAAAATTAATTATTCCTTGAAAGAATTGGGGGGAAAGGACTCAAAGAGAAAATAATTAATGAATAAGGAGAATGTAAAAAGGCAAAGGTGCATTCTAGCATTTACTGAGAAGTTTATGACACTGTGATAGGAAGGAGGAAGGACCACTCAACACTTGGAATTTATAAATAAATATGACTTTTTTGGAGGGATAGGTTGTGGTGCTGTAGCATCTCATTCCTTTGTGTCCCAAAGAATGAAAATGTGTAACAGCAGCCAACAGGTGAGAGGTTATTCATTACTAGAGAAAACATAACTAGTTGTGGTTGGTAACTCTCAGCAAAACAGCTATTTGTCAATAGGACAAAAATAATAGATAGAACTTCTGTCTTCCTGTGACATGTAATGTATATGTGACAGCTAGTCTCCAGAGACTTATTAAATATGATTCCCCAATTCTATTTTTGATATCTAAAGTTAAAACAAATGGGATGACTAGATGGTATCTGGGAAGCACTGTTAAAGTGTAGGAAATCATAGCCAAACAAATGAAAGGGGACAGCTAGTTGGTTCATTGGATAGAATGCTAGGCCTGGAGTCAGGAAGACCTAAGTTCAAATTCAGACTCAGAAATTCACTAGCTATGTGACCCTGGGCAAGTCATTAAACCTAAATTTGCCTTAACCCATCAGAAAAGGAAATGGAAAACCACTCCTGCATCTTGCCAAGAAAACCCCATGAGGGGTCACAGAAAGATAGACACTGCCAAATGACTGGATAACAACAAGAACCAAAAGTCCACATCAAAAAATTTCTTGAATGGTTTAGGAGACTATGATGGCAATAAAAATAGGATCTTTTGCTGTTTTTGTTTTAGTATAATCAGGTGCCTCTGATTGAATCTTACCTTTATCAATCAAGAGTTTTTACAAGGAGTGAAGTACAGAAACAAGAGTTTCTTTTTTTGTTGCTGTTGTTGTATTTATTTATTTTTAGATTTAGAACATTTATTTCCACAAAATTTTGAGTTCAATTTTCTCCCCATCTCTCCCCTCTCCCCACCCAACAATACCTTTCATTCTGATTACTTCTTCCCTCAATGTACCCTCCCCTTCTATCACATCCCACACTTCCTTTATCCACATCTTCTCCCTTTTCTTGTAGGGCAAGATAAATTTCTTTACCCCACTACCTGTGTTTCTTGTTTCCCAGTTATATGCAATAGTAATTCTCAACATTCATTTCTAATACTTTGAATTCCAACTTCTCTCCCTCCCTCCTTACCTCCCCATCCCCACTGAGAAGGCAAGCAATTCAACACAAACCATATATATGCTGTTTTGCAAAAGACTTCCATAATAATCCTGTTGTGTAAAACTAACTATATTGCCCTCTATCCTACCCTGTCCCCTCCATTTTTATTCTTTCATTTGACCTTGTCCCTTCCCAAAAGTGTCTACTTCTAGTTACTCCCTTTTCCCATTTGTCCTCCCTTCTATCAGCCCCCTCACCTCACTTGTCCCTGCTTCCACTCCTGTAGTGTAAAATAGATTTTCATACCAAATTTAGTGAGCATTTTATTCCCTCCTTAAGCCATATGTGAAGAGGGTAAGCTTCACTTTTCCCCTCTCACCTTCTCCCCTTTCTCCTCCATTGAACAATATTTTCTTATCTCTTTTATGAGTATAGCCTGCTCCATGCCATTTCTCCCCTTCTCCTCCCAGTGTTTGCTTCCCTCACTCCTTAATTTCTATTTTATTTTTTTATGGGTATCATCTCTTCTGATTCAACTCAATCTGTCGTGTGTGTGTGTGTGTGTGTGTGTGTGTGTGTGTGTGTGTGTGGTGTGTGTGTGTGTGTAATCCCTCCACCTACCCAAATACTGAGAAAAGTCTCAACAGTTACAAATATTATCTTTCCATGTAGGAATGTAAACAGTTCAGCTTTAGAAAGTCCTTTATGATTTCTCTTTCCTCTTCACCTTTTCAAGTTTCTCTTGATTCTTGTGTTTGAAAGTCAAATTTTCTATACAGTTCTGGTCTTTTCATCAAGAATGCTTCAAAGTTCTCTATATCATTGAATGACCATTTATTCCCTTGAAATATTATAGTCAGTTTTGCTGTATATGTGATTCTTGGTTTTAATCCCAGTTCCTTTGACTTCTGGAATATCCTATTCCAAAACCTTTGATCCCTTAATGTTGAAACTGCCAGATCCTGTGTTATCCTGATTGTATTTTCACAATGCTCGATTTGTTTCTTTCTAGCTGCTTGCAGTATTTTCTCCTTGATCTAGGAAGCCTGAAATTTGGCCACAATATTCCTAGGAGTTTCCCTCTTTGGGTCTCTTTCAGGAGATGATCCGTGGATTCTTTCAATATTTATTTTGCCCTCTGTTTCTAGAATATCAGGACAGTTTCCTGAATAATTTCATGGAAGATAATGTATAGGCTCTGTTTTTGATCATGGCTTTCAGGTAGTCCCATAATTTTTAAATTGTCTCTCCTGGATCTATTTTCCAGGTCAGTTGTTTATCCATTGAGATGTTTCACATTATCTTCTATTTTTTCAAACTTTTGGTTTTGTTTTCTAACTTATTGTTTTATCTTGTAGTCATTAGCTTCCCTGGACTCTATTCTCTCTTTTAAAGAACTATTTTGTTCAGTGAACTTTTGAACTTTCTTTTCCATTTGGCTAATTCTGCTTTTTAAAGCCTCTTTTTTCTCGTTGGCTTTTTGGACCTCTTTTTCCAATTGAGTTAGCCTCTTTGTAAAGGTGTTATTTTCCTCAGTATTTTTTTTTGGTTGTCCTTTAGCAGACTGCTGACATGCTTTTCAAGCTCTTCTATGGCAGGAGCCCATTTCATATTCATTTTGGAGGAACTGGAGGCAGAGGCATTGACTTCCTCTGACAGTATGCCTTGTTCTTCCTCATCTGAAAGGATGCAAGTAGACACCTGTTCACCAAGAAAGTAACCTTCTATGGTCTTATTTATTTTTTCTCTTTTTGGGGCATTTTCCCAGCCAGTTACTTGACTTCTGAATCCTTTGTCAAGAGGAGAGTCCTAGTGCTCCTCCTGTCCCCAGTCTCAAGGCCGAAATTCAGATCAGTTGCTCAACTCCCCCAGGGGGTTTGGGTGGAGGTGGGGCTACTACTGAGGACTGAGGTTCAGATCAACTGCTCAATTCTGCCACAGGATTTAAGCTGAGCTGCCTGGAGAATGGACCCAGGCTGCTTCTGCATAGCTGCCCACTGCCTGCTGCTACCACCTCCTGGGGTCAGTGCTGGGGGATCCCCATTCCCCTCTCTCTTAGCTGGGAAAGCCCTCTCACACTAACCTTTGGAGCCTTCTTTGTCACTTGTGGCTTGAGGGATCTGGGAACCTCCCTGATGGGAATTCTGCTCCTGAGGTGTGTTCAGGTCCTGTTCCTCCCAGAACACAGCTAGGGCTAGGCTCCACTCTGCTCAGCATCCCATGAGAAAGACATTTCCTGTTGGCCTTTCAAGTTACCTTTGGCTGGCAATGTCTTTCACTCTGTTGTTCTGTGGCTTCTGCTGCTATAGAATTTGTTTAGAATCATTTATTACAGCTATTTTGTGGGCTGTGGGGGAAGTGCTCGAGGATATGCACCTTTGCCTCCACCCCCCAATAAGAGTTTCTTTAACTAGAAACTGTGTATGTATTTGTATTGTTAATTATTTTAATGTGATTAAAGATCTTTCTTACTCATTGATGCCATTGTGGGAAGCTTGATTAGGGGAGCTCTTTTCAAGGAGGGTCCCAAGTACCTTTTATTCTTTCTATTGAGGCACTGCGTCAAAGGGTTATGATACCCTTTGGCTCTAAAAAATGGTATAAATGCTCTGTGGAAGTGTTTGTTTGGCCAGATGAGGACTCTGGGAAACTGCTACAGGAGCCCCTTGGCTTTGAGAACCCAGATGTCGTGATTCCCTGTCTGGTAACTCTGGTGAGACACTTGTGGTCCAGTTGTCTGTTGCATTTGGCAGAGGAAGCCATGTCTATTGATCTTTTGATTTCTCTGTATTTTCTTTGAAATTCAGAGTGCTGACTCCCTGAACTAACTGAATGATATATGTATATGGTTAAAGGAATGATACATGTGCTTGATTAAAGTGGTTGTTAACTCCTTGAAAGTTGCTTTCCTTTTATGAATGCAGATCTAAGAACCTGAGACAGCAGACACCCCTGTGTATGTTGGAGTGCCTGCCGATACAGGGAAACATGAATGTAGAAAATTCAGAAGAGAAAGATAAATTTAGTGAGTAAACAGATGTCCAGAAGATGGCAATTAAAGGTAAGATTTTCATTATTGTGTTGATGTCATCAAATATCTTGATGCTGATCTTTTAATCAAGGATATGCTTCAAGTACCAAGTATTATTAAAAGCCTGAGTACCTAGAAACTCATGAGTTTAAAAATTCTTTAGTTTGAAAAGGAAGGAGTTAGAGCACTGACACATTTAGACCTACCAGGGTTTATGTTCAGTACCAAAAAAAGAAGCAGGATCAACACAGAAATAAGATCATGTAGCAATTGGACATTTCAACAATTCACACAATTTCTGGAACTCTCTGCCAAAGACAGAGTAGCTGATAAATTTTCAAAATGCATTTTAAAGATGGCAAGTACAAGTTGCACTTGCATCTTGCATCTTATTCTGACTAGCAAAGAATTTGTTAAAGACAAAATCGTGGGAATCTTAGGGACAAGTGACTACTTGCTTTTTGAGATCTTGAGAGAGAAGGGCAGGAAAGCTGGGAATAATCTATACACATATATAATTTATAATAATCCCAGCGGGGAGAACCTGCATCATCAAGGCCACATGTAACCCCCTAGGTCCTCAAGTGCAGTCCTTAGACTGAATCTAAGAGAATCTCGAGACTTTAGGCTCTCCACCCCTGATCTATTCCGTACTTTAGATTCAGGGAAAACAGATTAACAATATATAAATCAAAAGAATATAGATAAATAAGATGAAATTGCTTAAATATGTAGCCCTCATGTGTAAAGAAATCAACAAAAGCATTGAAAATAAGTATACTGAGTCAGAATTTGACCTATATTTCAATGGATTCTTCATTTTGCATGATGTTTTATAATACCTTCTAAGCATCTTGTGTTTACAGATGGCAGTGATGCATAGGAAGTAATTAGTTCCTATAAATTACTACTGAGTCATACAAAGATACAAGGTCATAGAGATTCTGATATCAATCTCTATTCAGAATAGTTATATGCTAATAATTCTATTTTTTAGAAAGTAATATTCAAGTGGTATTTTCTTATGATAAATTCAGTATGGTATAGTTTTAATATTTTAATCATTGACCTCAAAAGAGTAGAGATATTAAATACTGTTCATACTTACTTGTATTGTTCACATATTCTCAATGTTGACTATCAGTTATCTTTGGAAAGTGTAAATTTAGTTCAATTCAGCCGAGAGAGAGAGAGAGAGAGAGAGAGAGAGAGAGAGAGAGAGAGAGAGAGAGAGAGAGAGAGAGAGAGAATAAAAGTAAATCAGCAACAGGATAAAATGTGAAACTATGATTTAGTTGCCCTCACAAAAGAAAATGATACCTTTCATCAATGCTGGGATAGGATAGGATGATCAGCTGAATTTTTAATCTGACAGAGGTGAAAAAAATTTCAGATCAGATCATCAATGACTTTGCAATGATCCCTGAAATGTATTGCTAAAAGTGAAATCCATTAAGGGGACTAAATCTAGTTCATTACTCTTAGGTTTTTATTTATTTATTTATTCATTCATTTATTTATTTATTATAGCACATGTACATTGTCTAAGCAACTGTCTTATATATTGACACAAAATCTGCCCCTAAAGATTGCTTTATGCGTAACTTATTACAGTTTCCAAAAGGTAGAAACTTTTATGTTGATTTCCATCCATTTCTCTTAGGAAGATACATTTTTTTCTTAGAAATGAATTCATACATAGATATTTTTCAATATCTATCCACATATATATGTATGTATATATAGACAAATAGAAGTGTAAATAAAAGTATAGGTATAATAATAGCAGCACCTATGTATGTGTGAATAAAGTGCAGTTATGTATGAGAAAATAGGTACTTATAGTGTGCAAAGGATAAACTCAAATTCATCTTGCATGTATTTACCCATCCACATACACACACACACTTATACACAAAGTGAACCATTTTCTCTGTTAAAGACCAATGAAATGTTAATTGTACATTACTAGAGTTTAATGCCATCCTCCCTGCTAAGGAATTTTTAAAATTTCTATCCTAAAGAAATTAAGAACTCTTATTTCTTTCCTTTCTAGCACTCTGAAATCATCATGTACTCTATTAAATTTTAATTGAATAAAGTATTTCTTTTTCATTGTCATTTAGAATGACAGACTTTTTGACTGAGATATTTCACCAGTTCCCCAGAAGCAGGATCCTAAAGACAATGATGACATTTCATGCAAGTTTTCTTTAAATTGAGTTTTTTGAATGCTCATCAGAATCAAAAGTAGCATAAAATAAAGCAGAAACAAACCCATTAAATTAGCTAATTAAAACTATGTTTTAAAGAATCTAGATGAATTATTATCATTAAAGTGATTCAGGCAATGTTTATAATTGTTTTTAAATGTCATGGCTTTTAATCTTTTTGAGAATCTATTAGCCACCTGCTTCTTTACTGTTCTTTACAAGTAACTTTGCATCTTCTGTCATTGTCTTTCAACTGGCTATCCTAGATATTTGTGATATATTCCCTCCCTCACTTGAACATTCAAGAATCTTTCATTTTCTTCAAAATTCAGCTTAACTGATATCTCAAAAATAAATCAAAACAATTTATCCAAATTTCCTTAGCTACAATTTCCTCACCACTCAAAACTACTTTGTTTTAGAGATAGTATGCTACTTTTGTAACACATCCTTTCCACTCACTCTTCTACCACGCTGTTGGGTTGTGAGAAGGCAATGCCTCTAACTTCTGTTAGGGTGCTAGGGGATAAACAGGAGTGTTTGGTGTGTTACTGCTATAATACTTGAATCTCTACCAACATGTACCCCATTAATAATTAAGCACTCAAATTCAATTAGCCTTTATAAAAGGGTACTTACAATGAAAATGTAGCAAGTCAAGTTGATATAAAATATTACACTGAAACTAGAGTTCACTTTTTCCATGTATATATACAAAACCCTAGGAAGAGTAGATTCAAACCTTGAAAGGCAGTGAGTCATGAATCTCTGCATACACCCTAAGGAATATTTTTGACTCCTTGACCTGGATGTCCTTTCCCCTTTTTTTGGCAGCCTCCATTAAATACCCTTAGGTGTATTGTTTTTTTGTTGTTGTTGTTGTTGTTGTTGTTGATGATTGATATTTTTTAGTTGATAGTCAGCACTTCTCTAGATAAGTTTCATCTGCCACTCTCCTCAAGTGACTATCTTTTCAAAACTCTCTATAGGCACTTCATCTGTTTTCAGTTGTCACTAGTACTCTTATGGTGACTGTTGTGATCTACAGCTGACTCAACTACCATAACTTCTAGTTGCTGGTGTCACCTGCTATGGATATCTTGAACTCACTGTCACATAGGCACTCTCCTCTCAGATAATCAATCAATTGACATAGGAAAAGAGAAAATGGAAAATAGGAGTATACATCCTAAAAGACACAGTGACAAAGTGGGAGAAAGAGCACGCACTCTTTCCCCCACTGAAAAGTTTCTAACAGTACTTACCTTACTCACTGCCAAGAAAAGTGTTAAAAAAAGACAGCTTGGGAAGCTTGTCTTTTATGTAAAATTCATTACAACTCTTTGCTTTCTGATTCATCAATTCTTCCTGCACTGCAGCAAGTTAAAAGACTTTTCATTACCATAAAATGCCAACCATCTCATTCAAATATAGATGGAAACAATTTTCCATAATTCAGTGTATAAGATTAGAACTAGGGAATATCTGCACATGATCTGTACATCCCTTCACAAGGACATTTCCAAGCATAATCTAAGGAATAGTCACTCAATTGCCCTTAATCTTAAGCATACATTTATTTCCTATTATATAACTATGCTGTCACCTGAAGTGTGGCTGAGGCATATTTTAGATTCATTGTCTGAATATCCGATCCAAAAAATTTTTTGGTTTCCCAGATATAGTGACATTATCCTTGTAGAATAACTTCACTGGTGTCGAGGACTAAAGGATTTCAGAAAAGTTTGTGTTGCATAGATATTTCATTTCTTCTACTGACAAGTGGGGATAATGGTCACATCCATACCTCAATCCCCCACAATTGATAAATTAATCAAATAACATGCTAAAAGGCTTATCAGAGACAATGGAGTCATATAAAATGTGAGACACAACTTCCATCTGAGAGGTAGATGGCACAATGCTGGATTTGGGGTCAAATCTGAGTTCAAATCCAGTCTTAGATACCTGGTCAAGTTACTTCACTGCTCTTTGCCTCAATTTTTTCAACTGTAAAATGGAGATATTAGAAGATATGCAACTTTATGTGAGTATTAGTAGTGATTACATCTGTTTTCTCTGGTAGTATTATATGTGAATATATTTCTTCAACTTATTAAACTTGAGTTCCTTGAGGACCAAGGTTATTTTATTTTTGCCTTTATATAGAGAGCCTAACACATAATCTGGTGCACAATAGGTAATAAATATTTGCTGATTAACTTGGACTGTAGTAAAAAAGAATGAAAGCACAAGCAGTACAATCTAGTCTTCATAGCAACTAGTAGGAAGTTTCTGTGAGCTACAATTTGTCTGGTGTATATGATATCAACAGACATGATTTTCATAAGGTATCTTCCAGAAGATATTTCAGTAATTCATGAACAAATAAATCTGTCAATAAGTTAAGCAGAGGGTAGTGATTGTTAGTAATAAACTTTATTTCACTGGCTTCTGTGAACATAGTAGCTAGATTTTAGGTTGCTTTGCTGTGGACAAGGTGGATTTCATATAGCTTGTTATTCTTCATATTCCACAAGATAAAATGTAAATATATTGGAAAAGCTTACTATTTCCTCCTGCAGTTCACAGTAAAGGCCAATCTGAAATAATGAAGTCTGAATATTTTAAAAGACAAGCAGTTGTATTACTGTCAGTTACATAAACTACCATGACTTAAGCTAATGAACTGTTTCCAAGTTGATGAAATTCATTCATTTTAGAGTTTTATACTACTTCTTCTCTGCAACTGCCATGGTGATGAGGGATTAAGCTCGTTTAAAGGGACTCATCAATAAGCACCCCAAGAAGCAAAGGGGCCTACTGCTATCACAGGTTCTTAGATCTGCATTCATAAAAGGACAACAACTTTCAAGGAGTTAACATGTATCATTCTTTTAACCAAGTACACATATCATTCAATTAGTTCAGAGAGGCAGCATCTTGAATTTCAAAGAAAATACAGAGAAATCACAAGATCAACAGACATGGCTTCCTCTGTTTGAATTCAACAGACAATTGTATCCCAACTGTCTGACCATACTTACCAGAGAGGGAAGCATGACATCAAAGTCAGGAGGCTCCAGTAATGGCTTCCCAGAGGCCTCATCTGGCCAAACAAGCGCTTATAGTCAGTAAGCCCCAAAATAATCAACAGATATGGCTTCCTCTGCCTGACCATAATTCAATAGGAAGGTACAGCTGTGTGACCATTGTTACCAGAGAAGGAAGCATTACATAAGAGTTCTCAAAGCTAGGGAGCTCCTAAGTGGTTTCCCAAAGTCCTCATCTGGCATTCTAACCTTCTTACCAAAATCTAAGCTCCGAAGCAAAACCTCAAGTATTTATATATATTTTAGAGTCAGACTGCCCTTTGACCCAGTGCCTCAACAGAAAGAACAAAAGGTACTTGGGACCCTCCTACAAATAATTTCCCTAATCAAGCTTCCCACAATGGGCAGACCCATCAACGGGTGGGAGAGATCTTTAATCATATTAACATAATTAACAATACAAATACACGTGCTGTTTCTAGTTAAAGAAACTCTTGTTTCTATACTTTACTAGTTGTAAAGACTCTTGTTTGATAAAGGCAAGATTCAATCTGAGGCACTTGATTATACTAAAACAAAAACAGCAAAACATCCTATTTTGATTGTCATCACAAGTGGTGACTTGAGGAATGTTTCTACTTCTTTTTTTTAACTTGCCCTCTGATTCCAATAGTTTAGGGTCAGTGTTCTTCTATGATCTCTTGTAATTGTGTGTGTGTGTGTGTGTGTGTGTACACACATTTCCCTTTGCTTTATCTTACACTTCAGTGAGTGCAATGATTCTTAAATTATATATCCACTTCTTTTTCATGTCGCTTGTTTTCAGGAATAGTTTCAGTTTTTTTATGCTTTCACTTTGATCTAATACATTTTGATACATTAGTGTTTTGAGTGCTGTTTCTATTCATTCTGTTTTTTGTGTTCACCATTTTGGTAAAATTTTCTTGTTCTTCTGTTGTTCCTGACTCTTTGTGACCCCTTCTCCACTGGATTTTGTCAAGCAGAGGTTAAGTGATTTGCCCAGGATCACACAGCTGGTAAGTATCTGAGGGTAGATTTGAACTCAGGTTTTTTCACTCCAGGCCCAGTGCTGTATTCACTGAGTCACCTACCTGCCTCCACATTCTCCTTTTCCTTTATAAGTTGTTTATTTTTTAATGTCTTTTTTCTTAAGGAGTTTGAATTTGTCTCCTTACCTTTTCCTTAACTTTAGTATGATTTCCAAACATTTGGTGAATCCTTGGGTCAATCAAGTCTTGTTCCCCCTGTTATTCTAATTACATTTATATTATTCAAAACTCCTGAAGTTTTAACCTAGAGATTTCTTATATCATAGTGGTCTTTAGTTTTAGAGGGGATATTCTTGTATTTTATTATTTTTCATTCTCTCCACTCAGGATACATGGTCAAGCCTTCCACTTTCCTCTGCCTTCAGTCATTGTGATGTTCATTTTTCAGCATAGGGTTGCAATAAACCCAGGAGATCTACCACTCCTAATTCAGACAAGATAGCAATTTAGCCTGGCTTATGTGATAGGCCCTTCCTCCTCTGTACATTGCCAGATATGCAAGAAACTATTAAGTCATAGTGGTTTTTCAGAAACATAGTCATGACAGAAGCAGTTCTGAGGGCAATAACCATTGCTCCCATTGATCACATTTGCTGCCCTTGCCCATTAGTGCTGGCTTAAAGTATTTGGCAATGTTAGACAGAAAATAAGGGGACACCTGCCTTCTTCCTTGTCACCTGCTAAACAAGGCCAACAATGATATCAGTATCAAGATTCTTCTTTGTTTCTATGTTATTACTTTCTAGGAAGCTTATACTATTACAGATTTAGATATAAGTTTAACACTTTACCTAAATTGAATTTAGATTTATCTCTCGCTGGATGCTGATCTTTTTTGTTTTTATTAAGACAAAAATCAGGTTAACATAAATATTAAGGGAAAAGAAAGAGTATATATATTTCAGTGTCTCTTTAATAGATAGGTTCTAGGAGGGTGAGTTTTGGGGAAAAACCAGACATTTTATGGGAATTTCTCTCAGACCTTCTGGTGGTGAATATAGGCAGGAGCTTTAATGTTGGTTGTATTGAGATGTCCGTAGGGGTCAAAGCCTTTCTTGATATCTCTCTTCTTCTCTGCAATTCTGCCATGCTTTCTTTTTCTTTTTCCTTTTGTCTCTTGACATGCTTCAACCTATTCTTTCTAATTTAGCTCTTGAGGTTCCCCTTCTTTTTCTCAGTCTGTTACTTGAAGACTGTGAGTTTAATTTTAAGATGAGCCTGATAGTGACTCAGCTCTGCCTTCTGGATCAAAGATTGCTATAGTCTCAATTCACTTTCAAGCTGAGAGTGGACGTACACAAACCTAGATTCCACTAAGTTCTCAGTAGCTGTGTGATCCTGTGCAAGTTATTGAACCTCTTTCTCCATCATTTTTCTCATCTGTAAAAGGAGTATAATAATAATACCTACTTCCTAGAATTGTTACAGAGATAAATTGGGATAACTTAAAAAACACTTAGCAATGTGCCAGGTACTTAATAAGCCCCATATAAATATTAGTTACTGTGGATGCTGTTATTATTGTTATCTAGTACAACCATTACATGTACAAATAAATAATGTGAGATCCAGAGAAATTAAGTGACTACCCAAGATCATGTAGGTATGAAGTAACAATCTTGATTTGAACCCAGATGCTATGACAGAAAATCTAAGGCTCTTCCTACCGTCCTTTTCTTGTTTGAAGGTTAAATAGGAGATGACAAACTGTCAAACTGTTAACTCTGCTCTCATCATTAGTTGTTATTCTATCATTAGCTCATTATAGAGAATAGAGAAATTTTGAATTCTGTGGATAAATTCATTTACCTTGGCAGTATACTTTCTGGGAATATACACAAAGATGATGAGGTTGATGAATGCATCGCCAGAATTAGTTCAATGTTTGGGAGGCTCTGAAGCAAAGTGTGGGAGAGAAGAGTTTGGCTGTCTACCAAACTGACAGTCTACAAAGCTATTGTGCTGATCTCATTGTTGCATGCCTGTGAAACCTGGGTAGTCTACCAGTCCTGTGCTAGGAAACTAAGTTATTTCTATTTGAATTGTCTTGGGAAGATCTTGAAGATCAACCTATCAAGCAATATCTAACTTGATACTCTAAGGGAAGGTTTTCTAAATGGTATATGAAAAGCCAAAAACATAAGCTTCAGTAGTGAAGAATGATGGGAATTGATGATTCCTGAGAAAGGACTTTGAAAACCCAAAGTGAATCATAATTATCTTTGAGGTAAGACAGAAAACCTCACAAGAGTACTGTTATTCTAAGGGATCTTTTTTTCTTCTCTCAGGATGACTAGATTCACTGAATTGCCACTCAGATCCTTGTGGACCAAAGATTGAATATTTTAATTTAGTGAAATCATTCCATTTGTTTAATTATAGCTAAGATGGAGGAGTCCACCTTAAAGTTTTATAAAAATCCAAGAATGTGATAACTTCTGAGTTATCTTTGTGGGAATGCATGTATCTGATTTCTTATATACATATGTAGGATTCTTTCTTTGCAATATATGAAAGTTAGAAATAATAGTCTGTCACAGAATGTACAATTTTATATTTGGAAAGAAATTTAGAGATCATAATAGCATTTAATTTGGGAAAGTTGAAAGGCTATAAAAAGTTGTCCAATAGATAATTTGAATATTTATGTCCTTAAAAAAATGATCTTTTCTGAACAAATTATTTTTCCTTGTTTATTTTTCCCATTAGAGATTATTTGACTTTCTGAAAGCTGAATAATTAGTCATTAATGGCCTACTTTCCTATAAAATATCTGTAACTATATTGCATTTATAATCTGTTTCTTAATTTGTGTTTAAATCGTTGTCTTTCAAGATTACTCATTTCTCATGAATTAAAAAAAACAGTCCTTGTTATACATACTTTTGTATATAGACATATATATTTACATGTATATTACATATCAATTTTTATCTCTCAAACTATCTAAAAAGGCAGTGTAGCATAGTGGATAGAAAGATGATCTCAGAACAAGGATGAACTGAATTTCAGTGTCATCCTTGAAATATGTTGGCTTTGTGATTGTGAACACTGTTTAATCTTTCAGTGCTCTGGGCAACTCTCTAAGACTATAAAATCTAGCAATTTATCAGTCTTCATTGGTAGAGGGAGATCTTCATTAGGACATTTTTATACCAAAGAAATAATAACTGTAGTATCTCTATTTCTTTGTCTGTCTGTCCGTACCAAAAGTAACTTTATTTTCCCTGTATAGCTGGACCTACTAGTAATAGAGGAGTTAGAAAATGAGCAATAAGCTGAGTTTCATAGTGTTAATCAATTTCTGCTATTCCAAGGTCTTTCAAAAGGGGTAACTACAAAAATGATTTTTTTTTTAAAAAAAGCTAAAATAAAAAGCTACCTGTGCATTGATCTGTTGGATTTTCTATCTGACAAAAGCAAAGCACAATATAAATTCTTTTCTCATGTCAGTGAAAGTTTTAATTTTTGTACATACATATATACTATTTAACCTAATAGAATTAGGGAATTGTAAGTGGGGTTTATTTTTCTTAATATTAAAAGGCAGTTAGCTACAAATAAATTAATGTGGTGCTCAAGGGGATGTTTTCCTTAACTTGTTAGAAATATTCTCATTAGGAAAAGACTCACAGAATTGCAATATTTCAGATGGGAAATCTTAAGATTAAAATTCAAAGTTACTGTAGAGGTCATATAGTACAACTTTCTCATTTTACAAATGAGAAAACCATACAAAATGGGACTAGCTAGAAAAAAAACAAGAACTGTGATTTTAATCCTGTAACCCTCAGAAGACAACTAGGTGGCACAGTGCATAGAATGCCAGGACTGGAGTGAAGAAGACACCTCTTCCTGGGCTAAAATTTGGCCTCAGACATTTACTAGCTGTGTAGAACTAGAAAAGCCACTTCATTTACTAGCTGTGTAGAACTAGAAAAGCCACTTAACCTTGTTTGCCTCATTTTCCTTTTCTGTAAAATCAGCTGGAGAAGGAAATGGTAAATAAATCCAGTATCTCTGCCAAGAAAATCCCACAGTGGGGTTACCAAGATTCAGACATGAATGAAAATGCCTGAACAATAACAATCCCTCAGAAGAATACACACTAATATGTGCCTGAAAGGTGGTCATTTAGCATTTTCTCAAAGACCTTCAATGAGGAAGAAGTCAATCTACCCACCCCCAAAAATCCTTTTACATTTTATACAACTCTATTAGGAAGTTGCTTCACTGGCATCAATACTACATCTACCTAGTTGGAACTTCCACCCATTGGTACTGATTCTGCCCTCTGAGGCCAAACAGCATAATTCTAAGTCCTTATCCACTTGACATTCAAATATCAAAAACTTGACAATAATTATTATCTTTCCCTTGAGTCTTCTCCAGTTGACAGATCTAGGAAATTAATTATGGGAAATTAAACATTATCTAATTTTTAAATACATAATTTTAACAGAAAATGTCATCTGAAAATATCATATTACATGTCATAAATGCGTTAAGTCTAGAGTCATGTGAGAAATTATTTCTACATTCAACTATTACGTGAATATAATGGAATACTATTTTTGAAAACTAAAATAGCATTTATTTTCCCAAATCCTAAAGGACAGTAAGAATGAAGTACCTATGAAAATAGTTTATTATAGAAAAGGAAAAGGAATTATATTTGGAAGCCAATTATTAAATATTCTTGACAAACATGCATCATCACAGACTCACTTTGTAACTGTTGTAATGAATCTTCATTGAACCCCTTGAACCTGAGTTTCTACAGAATCCCTAGAGGTGTTCTTCTTTCTCCTGTTTACCTGTCACTTTGAAATTCTGACTATCGGGGGAAAACTCAGCACTCTTCATTCCCAGGGGCTTTCTGTGCTTGTGAACCATGAGGTGGTTGTTTCAGTTTGTCAAGATTTGCACTTGCTGCATTTTCCTGAGATTTTTGTTTTCACTGAATCATTAAACTCAAAGGGAAAGTCAACATAACCTGCCAAGTTTTCACCTAGTTTTGAGCTGAAGTAGAGAAAGTCAGAAAGTTTCAATTGTAAAATTGAAAAATGCCCCAAGGGTAATGAAATCCCAAACTATATGATGAGTTACTAGCTTTATCATTTTTAAAAAGTTTTTGACAACTCTACTGAGTTTTACTGTATATAGAATATAAATTTTCTTCATACATGAAATGACCCAAACTGATTCTATTCCTCTTAAAGTCTTCATCAACAAGCAAAATAGTATATCCCAGTGTTTCACTCTTATTAATTTGGTTGATACAACTAAACAAAAGATTCCGTAAAAACTATATAGAAAGAATTGTGATTAGTACAAAATAAGCCTACATCTTTCTTACAATTTACCAAGCTGAATAACCCTTCCCATAATTCTGTAGCTTTTAACACATATTAGAGTAACATGCCATCACTCATGTGACTACCATGACCAAGGCGCTGTGTTTGATACTAAGAATATATAGAAAAAAATTAATTATCCTTTGTCCTCAAAAATCTTATATTGTACAAGGGAAAGGATTCTTATTTAAGGATATATACATTTAAACAATAATGCTTTACAACAGAGTACCAAAGAAACTTAAAACTGTACTAGGACAGGTGTGACCACCTATATGTGTATGCATGTATATATACATATACACATATATGTGCATATATATATATGCATGTTTATTCCTTTATCATACTTTTTATTTTATTTTATGCATTTAAAAATATCATTCTGTAAGGAGATCCATAGACTTTCCCAGACTGCCAAAGAGAAGCATGACACAATATTTTTTTTTAAATTCCACTCTTCTCTGTCCCAGGTCACATGACCAATAAAATGGAAAACTAGACATTTTTTCTAATTCTCTCATGTATCTCTTAGAGTTGCCTCAGGAGTTTAAATCATTCTTTTCCTGTGGGAAGATAAGTGGTCTCTTTAAGCACCAGGTCTCCCGAAGTGTATAGCCCTATTAAGGTCCCCACCTCTCATTATGAAATATCTCTCTTCCTCATAGAAGTGTTCATCAATAATTTGCCCTCACACGAATCAGTCTGTCAATCAGTCAAGTAGTTGGCTAGCTTATATTAAGTATCTGCTAAGCACTAAAGAATAAACTAATCTCTGGGGGAAAAACAGAGACAAAAGACAGTCTCAGCTCATGAGTTCACTGTCTACGTTTAGGGTAGGAAACGGGGAAAACACATTTCAAAGAGCTATACAAATAGACAGATTTCCAAAATTCAAGTAGCATTTTAAGTTATGTGTGCATATGTATGTCTCTGTGTGTATGTACACACATGTATATGAAAGTTTTAGTAGCTACATATGTGGGTGTATATATGTTTGTATATAAATATATGAATTGCAAATGTTTGCATGTGTATTCATATATATGCAAGTGCATGTATATTTTATGTACATGTACAGGTATGTGTGTATGTATGAAAAAAAAATATATATAAATATATATATATATACATATATATACACACACTTATCTAAACACCATTCCTCAATGAATTATTGATCAAAAAATATGAACAAAATGTTTTCAAACAAGTGCAAACTATTAACAATGATATGAAAGAATGTCCCAAATCACTAATAATAAGAGAAATGAAAATCAAAATAACCTTGAGGTTTTACTTCCAACTCTTCAAATTGATAAACTTGACAAAAATGGCAACAGTTAATGTTGGAGGAGTTGTGGAAAGATAGAAACACTGATGCATTATTGGTGGAGATATGAATCATTACATCCATCTTGAAAACTAATTTGGAATTACAGAAATAAAGTGACTAAAATATCTAGGTATTTTGATCCAGAAATTACATTGCAAGGTTTGTATTCTGAGGAAGTTATTGATAAGAAAATCACCATATATACCTATATATATTGACCAATATGGTCAATGAATGTTAAATACCTACTATGTGCCTGGCACTAGGCTAATTTCTTGGGATAAAAGAGCCCCTGTACTACATAAGATAAAACATGTGCATAATAATTACCAAAATCAACACTAAACTACTTCTTGTTTCTTGTGGGAGAGGGAGAATCTAGTCTTAGTATTTTTTTTTCCATGCATACAATAGCAATTATGGAAGTTTCTTCCACACTGATCTTCAATTAGTAAATTTTGAATGTTTATTTAGGCACTGAAAATTTAAGCAACTTACATATGAATTTAAAGTAAGAACTGATTTTGAATCCCAGCTTTGGCATTTGCTCTCTGTGCCATATTTGATAAATAATTCATCTTTAAGGCACATTTTCTTCATATATAAAATGAGAGGAGTGAAGGAAGTCACTTTTAATGTCCCCTCCTCTAAATCTATGATCTTTTGTTAAATGGTATTTGTACACCTTCCACAATTACAAATCAAAATCTCCCTATATCTTAATAGAAAGATTGAGTTTTACATTTGTGAATTAAAAGAAAAATCACTGCTTAATGACTTTGGTGATAGGCCTTGTTGAATTTAACTAGACTGGTCCATAAAGAGTACACATATATCTGATACACATAAATGTAAATATGAGTCATTGGATTTTTCACTCTCTAAATGTCTCAACTCCTCCAGTGGTATATAACCTTTTGCATATCAATCAACCAGCAAATATTAAGTGTCAGGCACTGTCCTGATGATGAAGAGAAAAAGACAAAAGATCTTTTCTCTAGGAACTCACATTATGATAAGGGAGACAATATTCAATAACTATGTTTCAAATACATCTGCATATACACATAGATACATACATACAGGATAGATTGGTTATAATCAGCAGGGGAGCACTGGCATTAAGAGAGATCTGGAAAGATATTTCAAGATTTCATTATGGAATTCTTATAATGACCCGACTCCTTCAAATTTTTCCTTTTTTTCCAAATCTTTGAAACAGAGTCAAATCTCATTTTTTTCCCTTCACATTTTTACCAAATGAATAGATTTCTTGGTCCATTCCAGTCATGTCTTGAGAAATCCTAGATTTGTTTTAGGCCCACCATTAGTTTTTTCTGCTCTTAGTTGTGTGTTGAAGAGCATATCAAAGGTTTACAAAGAGAAATTCAGGTTCCACTACAAAGATATGTTTTCTCCTTTCAGTTGGGAGTTCATGAAACCTTAAATCCAACCAAAAGGCCTTTTTGTTATTCAATGTAAGCTGATTTCCACCTCTCACATCTGTGAATTTGTACATCTGTTACTTAGGGAACAAATGCTCTGTCATTTTACGTTCTCTTAGCAGAATTTCTAGACCCCTTCAAGGTGCATCTCAAGTGTTGTCTATGTCTTGAAGCCTTTCTGGATCTCCCTAAATATGTTATTAACATAAATATCACTTTTCATGGGTCCCCTAAGTTGGTTTTGTATTTATTTTTCATATTGTATTATCTACTTTTTTTTTTTTTGCTGTACTAGTAAATTGTAAGTTTTTTTTTTTTAATGGAACTAGTCTCACCCCCACCCCCTCCACTTCCCCAGATATAAAGCACCTTGCATATATGTGCTTAACAAATGTGTGTTGAATGTATTTTGGCTTACATTACATTAATATCTCTTGGTTCTCCTCCTATTTCTCTGACTTATTTGCAGTAGCTTTTATTGATCATTAATCACCAAGGTTCCTTCAGTTTTGCCCTGTTCAGTTTCTCCATACATCCTCTCTATTTTGGTGAGCTCATCATTAAATGGTAATAAAAAACATTACCATTTAACTCTTAAAACTAATAGCTATATTTAAATATCCTTTGTTTTATTTTGACCTTAACAATAAGCTAAGTCAATCATTTTCATATACAACTTAAAACCAACAAAAAGATTACATATGCACCTGTAAATCTGTAGGTTGTACAATTTCTTTTACACATTCAGCATGTTATTTTCAAAGCTATCTTCCTTGTTTGTCACTGAACATCCTTGCTCTCTTTTGTACTTTAAAAAATACTTCTACTGCTCTTTATTTTTACCTTTGTTTTTCTCTTTCTTCTACTTCTCTTGATAACTCTATTTGTATTTCTGTTTCCCTCCCATACCACTGAAAGAAAAGAAAGAAAAAAAAAAAACCTTTTTTTCAAAATATGAATAGGCAATCAAAATAAATTGTAACACTGGCCGTGTCCAAAAATATGTTTCTCAATCTGCATCTTAAGTTCTTCTCTTCTGTAAATAGTATGATTCAACATAAATTCTCCAAAATTACATTAATGAAATGTAATAAGTCTTTTTTTTCTCTTTTTTTTTTTTGGCTTGAGTTTATATTCTTTTTTTAGTTCATTTTGGTTTTTTTTTTTTTGCTTTAAAAATGTTATTGTATAAATTATTTTCTATTTGTATTCACTTCACTCGGTACTAGTTCATAGAAACTGAGGTATTCAGGAAACTCTGTGCTACCTAAAACCACACCTGTCACTGTTTCTTATAGTGCACCAGCTTTCATGCATGTATGTTCATTTGTTTGGCCATTTCTCATTTGTTAAGCACCCCCTTACTTTTCAAGTTCTCTCTGGTTTAGTTTCTTCTTCATGAGCTGTTTCTTCTTAAACTAATAAAGGGGAGCAAGGACAGACTAAACAGAAATCAGGTTCTGCAGTTAGGTGGGGTCCCATTCAGATGCCTTGAGAAGAACTGGAATGTTTCTGGCATTCATTAGCAGGACTCCTCTCTTTTTATAGTAAAGTGATTATAAATTTGTATAAATAATTAAAATGGTACAGATGTAGAGTGATAGAATAGGGAATATAAAGGTCCAGTGACAGGTTTTGCTTTTCTGCTTCTTTATTTTGTTTTATTATTAAGAATGGAGAACCTTATAAAAATATAGGGAGCAAAGAAGTAAATGGTTGAAAAGGAGAGTTTGAAGATGAAATAGATGTAAGTGATGACTGAGTGGACAATCCTACAATGAAAAAGGAAGGAAATAGTGAACTCCTCTTCAGATTAATGCAGCAAATAGAAGCAGAATAGAGGATGATATTATGGATTGACCTATATCCTTCCACAACATATTAGAACCAGGAACTCATAGTACATGGGATCTGAAAGAAGAGTTTAGAATATGTTGAGAATCACTTAGGAAGGATCAAAAGAATTTCAATGCAACAAAGAAGAGCTGAGGTAAAATTAAAAACCATAAATTTGATGTATATCCAGTTGTGTGATTTCCTCCTTCAACTTTCTCATTTGGGGGCAGAAAAGTCAGATGGTGACAATCACCTAGAGTACAGTTTATTGTCTCTCTAACAAGAAGTCAGATTCATGTTTAACCATCAATCTTATGAAACCATATTTTGTTATTTAATTGATTCTTAAGCTTTCCAAAATTGTTTTCCTTTCAATTTCTTCATTCTGTATCAATTCCTGTCTTCACATATTTCTTCCTTGTGCAATTTCTTATGGCATAATAATATTCCATGGCATTCATAGTCATAATCATAGTCATTATTTCTTGCCTGATTATACTGCTTTGGGATTTCTCTGATTGACTCTATCTACATTATGCTCCTGGAAGCTCATTATGGCCATAACCTCCTCATCCTAAAGGATCTCATCAGTCTTCAGATGCCACTTGATCACTACCCTCTACCTTTGCAATTAGTGAGGAGACCATGGATTCCAAGCTTCCTTTTTAGAGGAAAGCCCAGGTAAGACACGTCCTCATTTCTCAACTGTCTGCACTACTTTGGAGAGTTCCTTGACTGATTTTGGTACCAGCACCACCACAATCAGATACCTATTCTCCTTCCCCTTTTAACTTCCTTTTCTATTTTGTCTTGCCCCACTAAAATGCAAGCTTCTTGAGAAGAAAGAGTAGCTTTCTTGTATCCCCAGCAGTTACCAGAGTGCCAAGCCCATTTTAGGTGCTGAATCAAAGGATAGCCCTTTCTTTGCAACAATGTTTGTTGTTGTTGTTGTTGTTGTTGTTGTTTACTAATTTCAGTTATATCCAACTCTTCATCACCCTGTGTGGGGTTTTCTTGGCAAAGATATTGAAGTGGACTAAACTGTGGCAAAAAGGTTAAGTGATTTGGGGAAATTTGGGAAGAAGGGGTCCTCCCAAATTCTTTTTATGCTATTAGTATGGTTTTGATACCTAAACCAGGAAGAGCAAAAACAGAGAAAGAACATTATATACCAATTTCTCTAATTAATATAGATGCAAAAAATTTAAATAAGATTTTAGCAAAAAGAATGCAGCAATTTATCATAATCATAATACATTATGATCAGGTAGGATTTACACGAAGAATGCAGGGCTGGTTCAGTATTAGGAAAACTATCGGCATGATTGATCATATCAACAAAAAACTAAGAGAAAACACGTGATTATCTCAATAGATTCAGAAAAGTTTTTGACAAAATACACCACTTACTTTGGAAAACACTGGAGAGCATAGGAATAAATGGAACTTTCCATAAGATGATAAGCAGTATCTAACTAAAACCTTCAGCAAGCATTATATGCAATGGGGATTAACTAGATGTATTTTCATTAAGAACAGAGTTTAAATAAATATGTCCATTATGGCCACTATTATTCAAAATGGTACTGGAAATATTAGCTTAGCAATAAGAGAAGAAGAAGAAATTAAAGAAATTAGAACAGACAAAGAAGAAACTAAATTATCACTCTTTGCAGATGATATGATAATATACTTAGAGAATCCTAGAGAATCAAATAAAAAACTACTTGAAAAAATAAACAACTTTGGCAAAGTTGCAGGTTACAAAATAAACTCACACAAATCTTCTGCATACCTATATATTACTAAGAAAACACAACAGCAAGAAATGGAAAGAGAAATTCCATTTAAAATAAGAGTAGACATTATAAAATATTTGGGAGTCTACCTGCCAAAACATACCTAGGAACTATATGAACACAATTACAAAACCCTTTTCACACAGATAAAGTCAGATCTAAGTGAGTGGAAAAACATCAATTGTTCATGGGTAGGCTAAGCCAACATAATAAAAATGAAAATTTTACCTAAATTAATTTATTAAGTGCCATACCAATTGAACATCAGATAATTATTTTCGAGTGTTAGAAAAAAATAATAAGAACATTCATCTGAAAGAACAAAAGATCCAAAATGTGAGGGGAACTAATGAAAAGAAGTGGTAGAGAAGGTGGCCTAGCTCTACCAGATCTCATTTTGTATTACAGTGTAGTAGTTATCAAAAACACTGGCTAATAAACAGAAGGGTAGACTAGTGGAATATGTTACATACTGAAGACACAGTAGTCAATGAATACAGCAGTCTGCTATTTGATAAACCCAAGGACCCCATCTTCTGGATAAGAACTCACTGTTTGACAAAAATTGCTGGGAAAACTGGATAACAGTGTGACAGAAACTAGGTATAGACCAACGCCTGATGCCATACACAAGAACAAAATACAAATGGGTACATGATCTAGGTATAAAGATTGATACTATAAACAAATTTCTTCCTTTCTCAATATTCGCTGCTTGCAATAGTGAATCTCTCAGATTTATTGAGAAAGGAAGAAATTTTCATTAAACAAGAAATAGAAGAGATTATGAAGTGTAAAATGTACAATTATTATTACATTAAATTGAAAAGTTTTGTACAACCAAATCCAATGCACCCAAGGTTAAGAGAGAAACAAAATAGTCAGAAAAAAATATTGCAGCTAGTGTCTGTGATGAAGTCTTCATTTGTAAAATCTATGAAGAACTGAGTCAAATGTTTAAGAGTACAAGTCATTCCCCAACTGATAAATGGTCAAAGAATATGAACAGGCAGTTTTCAGAGGAAGAAATTACAGCTATTTATAGTCATATGAAAAAATGCTCTAAATCACTATTCATTAGAGTGATGCAAATCTAAACAACTCTGAGATATCATATCACACATATCAGATTGGCTAACATGTCAAAACAGAAAGATGAAAAATGTTGGAGAGGATGCGCGAGAGTTGGAACACTAATTCATTATTGTTGGAAATATGAACTGATGTAGCCATTCTGGAGAGCAATTTGGGATTATGCCCAAAGGGTTACAAAAATGTGCATATCCGTTGATCCAGCAATACCTCTTCTAGGACTGTATCCCCAAGAGATCATAAAAATGGGAAAGGGCTCCAAATGTACAAAAATATTTATAGCAGCACTCTTTGTGGTGGCCCAAAACTGGAAATCAAGGGGATGCCCACCAATTGGGGAATGGCTTAATAAATTTTAGTATATGAATGTAGGGGAATACTACTGTGCTGTAAGAAACGATGAACAGGAAGAATTCAGAGAGGCCTGGAAAGACCTATATGATCTGATGCTGAGTGAAAGGAGCACAACAAAGAGACTTTTGTGCACAGCAATGAACACAGTGTGTGAGAGTTTCTTCTGGTAGACTTGGAATGTCATTAAAATGCAGGGACTTAAAAAAAATTCCCAATGATCTTTTAAGGCAAAATGCCTTCTACATCCAGAGAAAGAACTATGGAATTCAATCACAGAATGTAGCAGATCTTGTGTGTGTGTGTGTGTCTGTATTACAGTTTGGTTTGTTATATGACTTCTCCCACTCATTTTAATTCTTCTGCACAGTATGACTCTAGTGAAAATGTATTTAATAGGAATGTATGTGTAGAACCTACATAAAATTTTATGCCATCTTGGGGAGGGAGGGGGAAAAACCTAAGTTATATGGTAATGACTGTAGAACACTGAAAATAAATAAAGTTAATAAAACAAAGTTAGATTTGGGCAAGTGGAAATTAATGACTCCATGAGACATTAAGAAACAAAAGAACAAACCACAAGAATGGGAAAACATTGGAAAAATGTGAAATATCTCATCAGAGTATCTGTAACCTGGATGACAAATCAAGGAGAGATAATTTAAGAATTTTCAAATTATCTGAAAGCTATGATCAAAGAAAGAGTCTAGAAATAATATTTCAAGAAATTATCAAGGAAAATTGTCCTGATGTCTTGAAAGACTCCAAAAATCAACTCCTGAAAAAAAATGTCAAAATGTAAACTTACAAACAATATTAAAGCCAAATGTCAGAGCTTCAAGTCAGAGAATATGTGTCAAACTTCCAGAAAAAAAAAAAAAAACAAAACATTCAAATATTGTAGATCAACAGTCAAGATCGCAAAATATTTTTTAGCTGCCACATTAAAAAAGAGGAGGGCTTGATATTTAATATTCTGGAAGACAAATGAACTAGATATAACTAAAAATAACCTATACATACAAGAGGCACACAAGAAAGGGCTATTACAATGGAAGGGGAAGTGTAGGGGTAGTAGCAATGCTTCAATGTCTTTCATTAGAATTGAAAGAATATATGTGTGTATTTCTCTGTGTGTGTGTGTCTGTGTGTGTGTGTGTGCGTGTATGTTTACACACACACACTCAATTCTGTCTAGAAATGTAACCTATCAAATAGAGGGAAAGGAGAAGAGGTCAAGAGAAGAAGGAAGATGATAAAAATGGCATGGATTAAAGTGAGGCAGTGGCTAAAAGCAAAATAGACTTTTGAGAAGGGACAGGATAAAATAAAAGAGAAGGAAAGAAACAGAAGAAAATGTGATGGAACATAATATCGAGGTAGCAATCATAACTGTGAATGTGAAACGAATGAGTTCACACATTAAATAGAAGTAGAGGGTAAAATGAATTAGAAATAGAATCCAACAACTTAATATTTTTTACAAGAGTCAATTGATACACAATTACACACAAAGTTATAATAAATGGCTGGAGCACAATCTAATATGCTTCAGTTTAAATAAACAAATCAGGGGTAGCAATTATGATCTCATACAAAGTAAAAGCAAAAATAAAGCTAATTAAAAGATATAATCAGGAAAACTACATTATGCTAAAAAGTTTTAATAGACGATGTACTATTTTAAAATTTTACAGCACTTTCATCTGATAAAGTTCTCATTTCTCAAATGTATACTGAGAATAGAACAGCTAAATTTATGAAAATCAGAGCCATTCCAAAATTGATAAATTGTCAAAAAAATAAAAATGCGCAATTTTCAGAAGAAATTAGAACTATCTAAAGAATCACATAAAATGTTCTAAATCACAATTGATAAGAGACATATAAATCAAACAGTTCTGAGGTACCACTCACATTTATCAAAAGTAACAAATAAGAAAAAGGATATGAGAGAAAAATAGGTACACTACTGAACTACTGGTGAAGTAGTGAACTGATCCAACCATTCTGGAGAACAATTTGGAACTTTGTCCAAAGGCTTCTAAAACTGCGCATGCCTGGCAACTCAGCAATATCTCTACCAGTTCCCTATCCAAAAGATACAAAAGAGAAAGGAAAAAGGACATATATCTACAAAAGTGTACAGTAGCTCTTTTTGTGGTAGCAAAGAATTAGAAATCAATGGATTGCTCATCAGTTGAAGAAAGACTAAACAAGCTGTGGCATATGATTTTAATGCAGTAATATTATGCTATATGAAATGATAGGGGGATGGCTTCAGGAAAAAAAAAATATGACAAGAACTGCATGAACTAACACCAAGTGAACTGAGAATAACCAAGTGTTCACTGTGCACAGCACCAGCAATGTTGTGATGATGAACCACTGTGAAAGTCTTAGCTATTCTGATCAATATAATGATCCAAGACAATTCTAAAGTACTCATAATGAAAAATACTATCTCCAGAGAGAAAGAACTAGTGAACTCTGAGTAAAAATTAAAGTATAATTATCTTCTTAAAATTTTTTCTTACCTTCTTGAAATATGGAAATATGTTTTGCATTATTTCATATGTATAAATGATACATTTTTTTTACCTCCTAAAGGAGGAGAGAGCCTTAAAAGGAAGTGGAGAATTTTGAACTCAAAACTGAAAAAGAAAATAATGCTTAGCATAAATGAATATTTTTTAAATATATCATTTAGTTTTGGATTGAGTTTGTGAATATAAATTATTAGAATATTGAAGAATAAATCATTTTACTATTCTATTTTTCAGGACAGCCTATAAATGCGTGTATTTTAAGAAGAGGGGAAAGTGGTTCTTTGTTCCTTTTGAAAGAAAAAATAATCCAAAATAAGAAGCCTAATAGATTTTGTATCTCATTCAGAGGCAGATATGGCATATATTGAAACTTTATTCTTAAAATGTATTAAGGCAGAAGACAGATGAATTAATTACCAAAGGTGGACAAGAAGGATGAAACTAATAATATTTTGTTTGATGCAGGATATATAATGCGTGGTAAACTAATGTATTTAACTATCATGTTCCAATGTTGGGCTTATAGATACTTTGATAAGTTTGTGATTTTACTCATGTCAACATCACTGCCTTCCTATGATTTTTAATCTTGTTTGAGTATTATTGATGTTTTTCTATCAGTTTTCCAGGTGATTCATGTAATGAGCAAGACTTTCCTTTCATTCTTTTGATTTACAGGAAGACTGGGAGAGCATCTTATTTGTTCATTATTTTTTTGTGTCTTGTATTCATAAAACGACAAGGCTACCTTATTTCTCAAGCTTTTACATCTTTGATGATGTAAATTAGTCCACTTCCACACACACGTACTTTCAGTAATATGATACAGACTACTGATGCCTGCCATGCAACTTTCTATTGCTCTTTGAACTCTTTGCAATTTTTATTTTTCTAAGGTTGTGGTGTTATATAATTCACAGGTATAATCAAAGGAATTTTATAGATTACATGGAAGAGGTTTAAGTAGAAGCAAGATGTTTAATATAATTGGAAATATTATCTTTAACGTTATCATGAATTTCATTGAACTAACTGTAATCATCTGCGTCTTTGTGCAACAAAGCAATGGAGAACAGTCTACCAGGAAATATGTGTGTGTGTATGTACATATGTGTATATATATATATATATTTATGTATATGCACACATACATACATATACACACACATACACACACACACATATATATATATATATATATATATATATATATATATGCAGAGAGGAAGTGAGAGTTAAAAGATCTCAATTTTAATTTCAGCTTTAATATCTATTTTCTTATGACCTTAGGAAAGTCTCTTTGTCTCTCTGAGCCCCAGTTTCCTTATCTGGAAATAAGGGCATTGGACTCTATGATCTCTAAGGTACTTTCCACATTTTGATCTCATAAGAGGTTCTTCTACAAATGAGAACATTTTGAGAACTTTTCCAACAACCAATTAATCATTCTATAAGCATTTTTTAAGAACCTGTTTTGTGCCAGGTGATGTGGTAAGTGATGGTGGTACCAACACAATGGATGAAACAGAAAAATCTTTAGTAGCTCACATTATGGAAATCTTATATTTGCATTATACATGAAGCATCTCATGAATACCTTACTTAAGTAAACATATATTTAAAACCTCAATTCTTTGATTGATATTAATTTTTAATCAGTTTTTTCAAACAATAATGTCCATTGCAGTATTCAGCAAGGTATATCACATGATTGCATTATATGTTCAGAGGCATTTTATTTGAGGAAATTCTTCAAGACTGATAGAGAACCAGTTCTATCACCATATTTTGTCAATCCAACAAATATGTATTAAGTATTTAAAATGTACAAGGAACTTTGTTTAATACTGGGGATGAAAGCATGAAAAGAAAAAAAAAAGAAAAAAAGAAATGTCTTCCAGACCTGCCGTCAAGTGATTTACAAACAAATTGGGAGAATTGACAACATAAAATGAATAAACATGGCAATAAAAATAATTAACAAAACAGGTAGAAACAAGAAGGTGGAACAGAGAAGCACTCAGTCAAGTTCTCCAAACATTTATTCCTAAACAATGTGAAAATAAAGGAATTCTGGAGTGGCAGAGTCAACAAAGAGTTAGAGTGAGAGATTCTTTCAGCCTAAGATTACTTACAAGGTGAGAAAGAAAGATCTGTGACACAATGGAGGAGTCTGACTTGGAGCCCACATAGATAAAACAATAGTGGTGGTGCTAGGTGGTGGTGACAGAAGCAAGAATGACTTATAAAACTCACAAAACAAAAATAGTAAGGGTACCTGGCAACTGAAGAGAGAGATATTTCAGGGTACCCCATTCTAGCACTACATTGCAGGATAAGATGTCTTTGGCAACTTCATTGCCTATAGCCACTTCTAGGTTACATTTCAAGGGCAGAGAGGGGCACTTTTGGTTAAGGCAGAGTGGAAATCAAAAGCATCAGTAAAACTTTCACCTCCTTGAGATCAGGGACCCTGAGTATACCATTACTGTTTATAGTCCAAAGAGAGGAGGGGCCATAAGTAGTGGTAGCAACTGAAATACCAAGAAACCAAGAGGCCCTTGCTGGGTAAGGACAACTGAGCAGAGATCACGTCTCTCTATATTACAACACCTTATAAAGCACCAAAAGTTCCAAAACCCCAGGCAAGCAGGCATTTCTCCCAATAGCCAAACATCCAGTTCTTCAGCACAATTCCAAGAAACACAACTTCAGGTGAACAGGCATCCTCCACCTGCTAAATCTTGCAGTGATTCAGAGCAGCCTGGGTGAGCAGGCATCTTTCAGGGGCCAGACCTCCACACACTCCTAGAGCTTCAATGTTGCTGAACTCAGTTCTAACTTAGTCTACCTGAAAGTCAAGAAAAAAAAAAAAAGAGCCTGGACAGTATCTTTCAGGAAAATATCAAGGAAATTTCCCTGAGGTCCTAGAATCAGAAGGTAAGATAGTTGACAAAAGAACACACTGATCACCTCCTGAAAGAGATTCAAATTAAAAATGCCAAGGAATATTTCAGCCAAATTCCAGACTTATCATGTCAAAGAGAAAATGCTGCAAGCAGCCAGAAAGAAACAATATAAATACTACAGAACCACAGTTAGGATTACACAGTACCTTGCCCAGATTAAAAGAAGAAGAAATAAAATACTTCAATAATCTCACTTAAGAAGAAGAAATTGAACAAACCATCAATGAACCCCCTATGAAAAAATCTCCAGGGAAGGAGAGACTTACAAGTGAATTTTACCAAACATTTAAAGAACATTTATAGAAACTATTTGGAAAAATAGACAAATAAATAATTTGACCAAAGTTTTTTTTTTTTTTTTTTTTTTTTTTTTTTTTTTTTTTTTATGATACAAATAAGGTACTGATACCTAAAATGGGAAAAGCCAAAAGAGAAAGAAAAGGATAGACCAATTTCCCTAATGAATATAGATACAAAACTCTTAAATAAAATATCTCTAAGAGGTTATAGCAACTTATCTCGAGGATAAAATATTATGTCCAGTTAGGATTTATACTAGGAATGTAGGGTCAGTTCAATATTAGGAAAATATCAATGTAACTGACCATATTAACAAAGCTAACAAATAATATGATTATCACAATTGATGTAGAAAAAGACTTTTGACAAAATAAAATACCTATTCCTATTACAAACATAAAGCATAGGAATAGATGGAGTATTCCTTAAAATGATAGACAGCATCTATCAATAACCATCAGCAATCATTATATACAATGGAGGTAAGATAGATACACTTCAACTAAGATCAGGTGTGAAAAAGGATGTCCATTATAATCACTGCTCTTCAATATTCTACTAGAAATGTTAGCTTTAACGATAAAAGAAAAAGAAATTGAAGGAATTAGAATAAGCAAAGAAGAATCAAAGATATCACTCTTTGCAGATGATATGATGGTATACTTGGAGAATTCCAAAGAATCAAGTAAAAACGTACTTGTAATAATAAACAACTTTAGCAAAGTTGCGAGATGTAAAATAAAGCCACATAAATCACGAGCATTTCTATATATTACTAACGAAACCCAACAGAAAGAGAGAGAAATTCCAGTTAAAGTTACTGTAGACATTGTAAAATATTTGGGCATCTATCTGCCAAAACAAACCCAGAAATTGTATAAACACAATTACAAAAAAATTTTCACAAAAATAAAGTCAAACCTAACTAATTAGAAAGTTATCAATTGCCCAAGGGTAGGCCTAGCTAATATAATAAGAATGATAATTCTAAGTAATTTAACGTATTTATTCAGTGCCATACCCAACTACCAAAATTATTTTAGAGAACTAGAGAAAATAATCACAAAATTCATCTGGAGGAACAAAAGGTCTAGAATATCAAGGGAATTAATGAAAAGAAATGCAAGGGAAGAGGACCTAGCTGTACCAGATAGATGCTAAATTGTATTATAAAGCAGCAGCCTTCAAAACTTCTGGGTACTGGCTAAGAAATAGGGTGCTGCATCAGTGGAATAGATTAGATACACAAGACACAGTAGTCAATGACTAAAGTAACGTACTTTCTGATAAACACAAAGACTTGAACTTCTGGGAGAACAACTCAATAAATGACCAAAACTGCCACTAAAGGGACAGAGCCAAGATAGCAGAGTAGAAGGACAGACCTGCTGTAGCTCTCCCCCCAAAGCCCATAAAAGACCTGCAAAAATGACTCTAAACAAATTTTAGAGCAGCAGAAGCCACAAAACAACAGAGGGAAAGAGATTTCCAGCCCAAGCCAGCAAGGAAGGCCAACAGGAAAGGGCTATAACACCAGGCTCAGAGCTGAGCACAGCCCATAGAGCACAGCCCAGCCTTGGTTGTGCAAGGCAAAAATGAAAGGACCAGAGCAGGCTCCAGGACACCGAATCACAGGTAGCAGCTGCAGTTCCCAGATTCCTCAACCCACAAATGCCAAAGACAGCTTCAAAGGTGAGTGAGAAAGCTCTTTCACCTGAGATGAGAAGGGAACAGGGTACTGATGTAGCCCCAGCCCTAGGCTGCTACAGTGTCCAATTTTGAAGATCTCAGCCTAAAGACCCTGGAGGGATCAAGCTGCTGATGTGAATCTCAACCATGAGTGGCAGCCCTGGGTTGAGGGGGAGCACTGGAGAGGTGAAGCTGGAGGCAGTTGTGGTGAGGGAATCCTACTCACAGATCCTGGACAGAAAAGCTTGTGGTTACCACCAGACCAGAGTGCAGGCCAAGAGAAGAGTAAAATCCTCTCCCTTGACTGTGCCACCTTGGAGGAACTGAGAACTTACAGGTCCCTAGAATATACCCTCCACTTGACAAAGTACTCAGAAGTCAATTAAGTGGCTGGGAAAATGTCCAAAAAAGAGAAAAAAAAATAAGACTATAGAAGGATACTTTCTTGGTGAACACGTATTTTCCTTGATCTTTTTGTATCCAAAACCTCCAAAATAAATTTGCAGTAGCCTCAGGGTATGGAACAGCTCAAAAGAGATTTTGAAAATCAAGTAAGAGAGGTGGAGGAAAAATTGGGAAGAGAAATGAGAGTGATGCAGGAAAACCATGAAAGGGAGTCAACAGCTTCCTCAAGAAGACTCAAAAAAATGCTGAATAAAATAACATCTTTAAAAATGAACTAACCCAAATAGCAAAAGAGATCAAAAAGTCAATGAAGAGAAGAATGCTTTAAAAAGCAGAATTAGCCAAATAGAAAAGGAGGTTCAAAAGTTCACTGAAGAAAATAGTTCTTTCAAAATTAGAATAGAGCAAATGGAAGCTAATTACTTTATGAGAAACCAAGAAATTACAGAACAAAACCAAATGAATGAAAAAAAATTGAAGACAATGTGAAATATCTAATCTGAAAAACAACTGACCTAGAAAATAGATCCAGGAGAGACAACTGAAAAATTATGGGGCTACCTGAAAGCCATGATGAAAACAAAATCTTAGACATCTTCTTTCATGAAATTATCAAGGAAAACTGCCCTGATATTCTGGAAACAGAGGGTAAAATAAATACTGAAAGAATCCACCAATCACCTCCAGAAAGAGATCAGAAAAGAAAAACTCTTAGGAATATTGTAGCCAGATTTCAGAGTTCCCAGGTGAAGGAGAAAATACTGCAAGCAGCCAAAAACAAGCAATTTGAGCATTGTTGAAATACAATCAGGATAACACAAGATCTAGCAGCTTCTATAATAAGAGATCCAATGGTTTGGAATATGATATTCCAGAAGTCGAAAGAACTAATATTAAAACCAAGAATCATCTACTCAGCAGTAGTAGTATAATACTGGGTATAATACTTCAGGGGGAAATGGTCATTCAGTGAAGTAGAGGATTTTCAAGCATTCTTGGTGAAAAGACCAGAGCTGAAAGGAAAATTTCACTTTGAAAGACAAGAATGAAGAGAAGCATGAAAAGGTAAACAGTAAAGAAAAATCATAAGGGACTTACTGACATTGAACTGTTTATATTCTTATATGGAAAGACAGTATTTGTAAATCTTGAGACTTATCTCAGTATTTAGGTAGTTGGAGGGATTATATACACATAGAGAGAGGTCACAGGGTGTGTTGAATAGGAAGGGACAATATCTAAAAAATAAAATTACAGGGTGTGAGAGGAATATATTGGGAAGAGAAAGGGAGAAATAGATTGGGGAAAATTCTCTCTGGTAAAAGAGGCAAGAAAAAATTTTTTGATGGAAGGGAAAAGGGGGAAAGTGAGACGGGACAAAGTGAAGTTTACTCATTATATTTGGCTTAAGGAAGGAATAATATGCACACTCAATTTGGTATGAAAAATTATCTTACATTACAGGAAAGTAGGGAAGAAGTGGATAGTGGTCTGTGGGTGGGGATGATAGAACAGATAAAAAATGGTAGGAGGGAGTAATTAGAAGTAAACACTTTTGAGGAGGGACAAGGACAAAAGAGAGAACAGAATAAATGGGGGACAGGATTGGATGGAGGGAAAAAAAGTCTTTCACAACATGGCTATTAAGGAAGTCTTTTGTATAACTACACATATATTGACTATATTAAATTGCTTGCCTTCACTTTAGGGATGTATGAGGAAGAAGGAAGAGAGAGAAGTTGAAACTCAAAGATTTAGGAAGGAATGTTGAGATCTACTTTTGCATGCAACTGGGAAATAAGGAATACAGGTAATGGGGTATAGAAATCTACCTTGCCCAACAAGAAAAGAGAGAATATGGGGATAAGGCAAGGGAAGGGTGTGATAGAAGAGAAGGCAGATTGGTGGAAGGGGTTATCAGAATGCATGGTGTCTTAGGGTGGGGGGAGGGGAGAGATGGAGAGAAAATTTGGAACTCAAAATCTTGTGGAAATAAATGTTGAAAACTAAAAATAAATTAATTAATTTAAGAAATCTGTTCTGAAAACTGGAAAATGGTATGACAGAAACTGGGCAGAGATCAACACCTGACACCATATACCAACATAAAGTTCAAATGGGTATACGATTTATGAATAAAGGCTGATACTATAAACAAATTAGCAGAGCAAGGAATACTTTATCTGTCAGGTTAATGGCGAATGGAGGAATTTATTACCAAACAAGAGATAGAGAACACTGTGAAATTCAAAGTGCATAATTTTGATTACATAAAATTGAAAAGTTTTTACACAAAGAAAGCCATTGCAACCAAAATTAGGAGGGAAGGTGAAAACTGGGAAAGAATTTTTACAACTAGTGTATGTGATAAAGGCCTTGTTTCTAAAATACAGAGAAAACTGAGGCCAATTTACAAGAATACAAGTCATTTCCCAATTGATAAATGGTCAAAGGAAGTGAACAAGACATTTTCAGAGGAAGCAATTGAAGTTATCTAGAGTCATATGAAAAAATGCTCTAAATCACTATTCATGAGAGAGATGCAAATAAAAACAAGTCTGAATTACCATATCACACCTGTCAGATTGGCTAACATGACAAAACAGGAAAAATATAAATGTTGAAGAGGATGTGGAAAAATTAGAACAGTAATTCACTGTTGGTGAATCTTTGAGCTGATCCAACTCTTTTGGAGAGTAATTTGGAACTCTGCATGAAGTGCTATAAAAATGTGCATACATTTTGACTTAACAATACCATTTCTAGGGTTCTGTCCCAAAGAGATCAAAAAAATGGGAAAAGGATCCACATATACAAAAATACTTACAGCATCTCTTCTTGTTTTGGCTAAGAAATGGAAATTGAGGGGATGACCATCAATTGGGGAATGGCAGAAAAAGTTGTGGAATATGAATGTAATGAAATACTATTGTGCTGTAAGAAATGACGAACAAGTGGATTTCAGAAAATTCTGGAAAGTCTTGTATGAACTGATGCTGAGTGAAGAGAGCAGAACTGGGAGAACTTTATAACAGTAACAGTCACATTGTCAGATGACTGACTTTGAAATACTTAACTCTTTAAGCAATTCAAGGATCTAAGATAACTCCAAAAAGCTCAGGATGGAAATGATATCCACATCCAGAGAAAGAGCTATGGAATCTGAATGTAGATCAAAGCATATTATTCTCATTTTTTTTTGTTTTTTTTGTTTGTTTGTTTTTGTTTCTTTCTTGTGGTTCCTCCCATTGGTTCTAATTCTTCTTCACATGACTAATGTGAAAATATAATTAATATCAATGTATATATAGAGAGAGAGCTTAAAAAGAAAAAAAAGAGAAATAAAATGGATAACAATTTCATTCTAATTCTGTGGCCTCCAGCAAGGATTTTTCCTGTACATTTCTGATGAAATCAAATTGTCTATTAATAAATTATGATTTTAATAAATGGCTAAATCTAACAATTACAACTATCATAGAGAAGAAGGCAAAGGTAAAGCAGACAACAAAAATGTATTCCAAAATATTGCTATGCAACACCTGAGTTCTAATACCAGCTGTATGTCCATGTGCTAGTCATTTATGTTCTCTAGGAGGGCAGTCATTTTATATAAGAAAATCATACACACACACATGCACACACACACACAACCTATCTTATGATAGATTAAGAACTAGATTGGACTTTAATGACCATTAAGTCGAAGTTACTCTTTTTACCTGTAAGTAAAAGGAAGCACAGTTATATCCAATGCTTTGGTATAGGTCACATAGAAAGTTTCCAAGACAGAATTCGAGTAAGGATTTTTCTGATGTCCAAGGTCTTAGTCAGTGTATCACCCTGCCTTTCATTTTACAGATGAAGATTCTGGCCCAGAGGGATTTACTGATTTGCCCAAGATCTCAGATGAAGCAAGTAACAAAGATGTGATTTAATGCCAGTTCCTCTGACTTAAATTTAACCATACATTCCATGTAACCATGCAAACTTTTATCACCACTGCTATTCAAAGTCTTTACAAAAGTGCTCAATCCACTTTCATAACTTATAGTCATTTTTTCATCATTCCAGTTGACCTAGGAGTCATCACTTGTTTATGTTCATGTGGTCATAATTTAAATTATGCACACTACTTCTAAGCATCACAGATTCAAAAACAAGCATGCAACCCTTGTCTTCAATAAATACAAATTCTATTTGAAGAAGAGTACATGTTAATAGAGACAATGAGGGAAACAAGTTGTAGAGAAGATGAGGAACATCATAACAGTTTTATTTAAAGGGAAAACTTTACTTATCACAGGTATGAAACCCAGGAAAAGAGGAAAAGGTTTCAATGGGAGTGGGGAGAGCAGTGACGATAATGCTGGAAGTGAATGCAGCATGGTAGGGTAGTGAGAAAATTGCTGGGAACTATATAAATTAATAGATAATGAGATAGGAATCCCTTTTATTTACCAACAATCTGTAGTCATCTTTTCAATAATTTATGCAATAAAAAATGATACTTTGATTTTCTATATATTAGCGTACCTTTAATATTTTGGTCAGAACCATTTGCAGAATTAGTTCATTTCTTCACTTGACACTTGAAGACCATTTTAGTATCTATGGAGAAAGAGACAATGATTTTCTCTTTAGGAGATAAGGACAGTACGGTCTTGTTTTTCTACCTTATTATGGAATTTTTATTAAAATTTAACTGTTATATTTACAGTTCGTTAAATAAATTCTTAGCCATATTACTGAATTCAGTGTAATAATTTCTCTGGACTCAATATTTCAAAGCTAAGCTGCTTGGTTAGGTATCCCCTAGAAATTTTAAGGGTACCCTTGATTCTTGAGTGAAGGTTCTTCTGTAATTAATGCCACAGTTCTATTAATGAGATAATATTAGTTAACTTCTATAAGGAATATTTGATGATATAATAGGAAGGAAACTAAAAATATTTCCCCACAATAGCTAGGTCTCCCTCTTCCACATGCCATTTCAGTCCCTATGCAGAGTAGGCTCAGAATTAATGCAGTATTTCCTTCATATTCAAATTACCACTTTCACATTCAAATATGGTAAAAGTGATTATTAATCTAAATGGTAATTGATCTGAACTACCAATGGATTTGGTCCACAAGCTATTACTCTGGTAATAAATGCTTGCCTGGATAGCCAAAGAAGCTGAAATCAACACTACTGCTGGATGAGATTCTGGTGGTTCAATCTTCCAACCTTTTGAAGCTCACGAGTTTATAGCCAACTCAAATCTCTTTCACTTAAATCTGGAAATAACGAAGGAAAAAAGGAAAAGAATAAAGGTTCTTTATCAAAGGTTATAAGTTAATATTGGTTAGGGAGGGTTTGAGGTACTAAATTTCATTTTATTAATCAACTAATTGGTATATAGAACATGTACCCTTTAGCAATGAATTGCTACACATGACAAGAAAAGAAAATAAAGTAAAAGATATGGTTCCTGCCTTTGAATAAGTTGAAATCTAATCAAAGATTTCATACACAACAAAAAAAAATCTAGAAAAATATGTGCTTTGACTACACAGAAAAAATAAACCCCCTGTTCTAGACTGATGCATACTACACTTTTTTATTTCTCTAGAACAAAGTTTGAAATTAAAAACATTTTTTCATTGGAATATTATTTTCCTAATTCTATTTTAGATAACTCTTTTTTAAAAAGTAATATATTCACTACTATGAAGGAATGTTTTTGAAGAGGTCTAATTATTTGCACATTTTTTGAGTCCATTAAAATAGTATTAATATATTCTCACAGAATTCTTCATTTTGAATCAATAACCTTGGACATGTCACATAATGTATTGTAAGTTATTGTTACAAGGGAATACATTTAGAAAGCAATTTAAATCAAAAAGAGCCCTTGGGTATGCTTCCCAAAATTACAATATGATGTGCAATATTACTGAAATTGATAAAGAAATTGCTTCATTAAAATTACATAGCAGAGTTTCTGAGACTGACTCTCTTTATATATGTGTATATATGTATATACACACACACATACACATATACACACATACATATGTATAAAGATTGGTAAACTTCTGTCTCTCTGTCTATATTTCTCTATCACACACATACACACTCACACATACATACATATACAGAAACACACATGAATACCAAGAATGTACATAAATGAGTCTGCCAGATGTAGAGGTGAAACAAAATTCAAAGACCTTGAGCTACCAAGTGTTCTTAATTAAAGCTTCTCTGTGATGAGGCCTATGTGATGACTAACACCTACCATAAGTAGAATGGAGGGATTCAGAATATCTTAAATCTTCAAAATATTATTCTCAGTGGATGCAAGATCGCAGAAATGACACACAAAACAAGTTTCTAACAGTATTATGCTATTATCTTGGATTCTTTAACAAACTGAGCATTAATGTCAACCTGAAAACAAAGTCCCTGTTCACCTAATCACTAAAAAGAAAGAACAGAATGACACGAAAACTTTTCAAGTTTCCTACAAAATCCCTACAAATGGTTTTTGCAGCTTATACTTTGAACCTGTAGTGTAATATAACACTAGACAATCCACTTCATTTTCAGGTAGGATGATTATTTAGGAAAGATACAGTATTTGATTGGATCAAATGGTTGGATTAAGAGGAAAGTATATATTTTCATTTGTCACTTAGTATCTAAAATGGTAAATACATTTGTCATTGCAGAGAAGGAAAACTCTTGTTTTGTTTTATTTACAAAATTATTTGGCAATAGTGAATGTCAAAATTTTAACATAACAAATAAAATCCACAAGTCAGTTTCTGGAAAGTTCATTTAATATTTAAGGAAACCTGTGTTCAAGCCTTGCCTCTAACTCATACAGTGTTATGCTTGGCAAGTCATTTGACCTTTAAATGTCCAGAAGAATCTCTTTAGGACTGTAAGCAGTAGAATATTTGCCTATCTGTATATATTGGGCAAGGATGTTTATTTACAAGGTGTGTGCTGCATAATGGTGATGGTAATTTAAATGGGAACTGCTTTCCCATTCGTTAATAGACCCATGTGACCTGCCAGGGTCACTTGGAAGTCTGAGTCACATGAAGCCTCTGGTGGGAGAAGTTTGCTGAATGGATGATACTGGAAGGGTGGAACAGGAAGAAGTCGAGCTAGAGCAGAGCTGAGGGGAAGTTAATCATGAGATTAGTCAGAGCTAGGAAGGATGCAGGCTACTGGATGGTGTGAGTGAAAGAACTTGTTTGTGATTTTGTTGAATGGAGCTAATTTGTGGGAAGCCTAGCAGGGGGAATGTTCAGGGATGTTATTGTCCTCTGCATTGTTATCGTGGATCCATTGTGATGGATTTGGCTTTCTTTGGTCTGAATAAATCTTTTGGTTGTGTCTTCCATGTGATGAGTCTGCAGTATTTCCGATTCAGAATTGTACCAGAATATTCATGGCCACCATAGGTACTGTGAATATTGCATTGGCGCTACAATAGTAGCCAAAAAATCTTATAGGTCTTGGGGGAAAGTTAAGAGTTTGTTGTATGATGAATGTTTCAAGCTGATTCTAGACATGCACTTAGTTTTTGGTGAGGATTTGTTTCTTTCATATATGGGTTAAAATAGAAAGCAGTTGAAGTTCGTTCCAATTCTGACATTCTGTGATAAAAGTTTTTAAGGTTTATATAAATAAATATAAGAATCTTAATTAAATATAAGAAAAATAGGGATTTTTGCCTCTTCTATCATTGATTAAGGGCATAACATATCAATAGTACTCATTGTAACTTAACTTATGACTAAATGAGTACAGCAATATAAAAAGCAAGACCTAAATAATTATTGTCTCTGCTAGTAACTAGGAAGGCAGTGAGCCAAATCTAGATTCAGAGATTGAATACTTTCAAAACATCTTGTCAGGAAACATGCATTTAAGATTCTTTGCAGGTCCTTCAATACCTGTACCTGACCTTTTTCTCACTTCTATCATTCCCCCTTACCATGATCTGATCTTTACTTCTAAGGTCTACTTCCTGATCCCTATATAGCTGGCTCCACATATCAAATCATACATCACATGTCATTCAGTTGCCTATCCAACTCACCTTGTTTTCTGCTGGCTATTATTTTCTCATTTTCTCTAATGAGTGGAATAAGTGTGAATAAGAACACTTTGCTCATGGAATGCTCCAGACTCTTAACAGTACTTTATCATCACATACCATTCAGTCACCCACCCAGATCATCTTACCTTCTGCCTGCCATTTTGCCACATAGAAATTTATCTTTTGAGTTGATAAGTGCTTACAAGTTCTCAAACACTTCCCTAGAAGTCATCAATATTTCTTCCACCTTCTTCAATCAACTGACAACTGTTTCTTTCTTTTTTTTTTTTAACTTTGATATATCATATACCTTTCAGTTCTTTGTACTGCACACTCCCCCCAATTCCAACTCACCAAGTCAAGAGAAGTGATGAGGATCTTTTTTTTTTCAGTCTATTGCTACTTCCAGATCATCTCTCTTTAAATATCTCTATGTGACTTATGAAAACTTTTTCCCACCTTTGTTGCTGTCATTTACTTATTTTTCTCCATACCCAATTTCCTCAATTTTCTTTTCATACTGTTTCATGGGTTTTCTTTCCATTTGATGCTCTAACATCATCAGTACAGTACATGGAAAATAAAGGAGGATTTAGAGTTAAGGGAGCAGTGTTTGCACCACATATCTGACACATTGCTTATATAGCCATTGATACTCTGTGAGTCTCTAAGTGTACAATTCTAAAGTCAATATTTTGACCTAGAAGACCTTGTAGGTTCCTTTCCACTTCAGATGTGTGACATTTGAATTATCTTTGGAAATTCCAGAATTCACACTAAAGTGTCGTTTGAATAATCTGATCACATAATTCTTCAACTACCACAAATTCAGCAACTTCCTTTCTCTTCCTATTTCAATTAGAGAGCACCTTGCTCTAACATTAGACCTTATCATGTTAAAAAATTTCACTAATTTCAAGATTTGAACATTTGAAATCATCATTTAAAACTTCCTTACTTAAAATATTAGTCTTCATAGCACTCCTGCTCTCATTTTTTCCTCACCAGAGCATCCCATTTCTTGTTTCTTATCTATTCTCTCCACTTCCATATAACATAGTTCTGACTTCACTTGGTTCCATCCTTAAGGATGATTTCATGATTTGCCAAATTAATGTTTGATTTGCTAACACCATGGAATCCCTTGCCATACTGACTTTAGGTCATTTCTTAGATGAGAACCCTCATTCCTGAGCAATTCATATAATTGCATTTCAGCATTACTATTTTATGGTCACTGAGCAATGCTGGAAAAAAAGTAGCCAATAAAGTTTTGCGCCTTTCATCATAATTTTAGATCAGTATTTATTGCTATTAAAAATTATTGTACTCTATCCATATTTATTCAATCTCATTCTTGACAGTGACAGTGCAAAAAGGTTTTCCTACTCTCCTTTCAAGTCCAAAAACAACTCTCATTTCCACAAGATGAATTCGACCTCCTGCTCTGAGGCAACTACATAGCACAGTGGATAGAGCTTTGGGTTTGGAACTGGAAATATTTCATTTTAAATCTAGCTGTGTGGCTCTGTGCAAGTGACATAACCTGTCTGCCTCAGTTTCTTCATTTGTAAAATGTCAATAATAATAGTATCTATCTCCCAGTGTTTTGTGAAGATTAAATGATATAATAGTTGTAAAGCACTTAGTACAGCTTTTGGCACATAGTGTTATATAAATAAATATTTACTTTAATTACTATATTGAGAAAATCAATGTAATACAACATGAGAACATTCAGCTCATATCTATTGCTTAAAATTTCTTAGTTTTTTCACGTATTCTCTCATTTCCTGTAATTGGAAAAAGAATCTGACCCTAGATACATTTCTTATTTAAAATTTATATTTTAAAAAACTATGATCTATTTTTTCTCTACCCCACTGAACACCTCAAGTAAGAAAGTTAGAAGAACAAAATCTTTGTTACAACAAGAATAGTTAAGCAAAACAAATTATTGCACTGGACATGTTAATATATAAATATATGTGTATATATATATATATATGTGTGTGTATACATATATATGTATACATGTTTGTGTATATGTGCATGTGTGTGCGTGTGTGTATCACCTCTCAATTAGGAGATGAGCATTATATTTAATCCTGAGCCCTTTGTAGTTCTCGTTGGTGTGATTTGGTTTAGGGATATCTTTTAAAGTGTATTGTTTTCTCAAAAATGTTGTTATTGTAGAACCAAGATGCTGAAGAAACAGGATCAGTGAGAAAGAAGTCCAGTCCTGCATGATTGATTGCTTGGTCTAGGCCCTAGGTCCAACAGGGATGAGGCAAAGTAGGGCTGATCAGGGCTGACCACAGCAGTGTCACTGTCCTAGTCCTATTTGCAGGCACCTGTCTCTATCCCTTCCTTTACATTTCAGCAAAAAATATGAAAAACTGAGACAGTAAATTGGGGCTTCTGACTCCCAGATTTAATTTCTTTACTGAAAAATGGCAACTAAATATAGTAGCAGGCCTAAGCCATTGATATTCTCAGAATGACTGACACTCCTGATGCTATTTCAAATTTTGAAGGGATGTTTGCCAGTCAATTCACAGAACATGATAAAGACTATCAAGAATATTTGAAACACCCAGCAGACTCCCCTCTGATGGTTGAAGAGTGGAATATTAGATTTAGTGGTAATCAAAGGAACGAGATAATTGGTTGCAAGATAACAAAGGGTTTTCATAGGGTTGGACAAATAGCAACAGACCTAATCAGTGCCATGGAAGACCCTGGGGTAATAACTATAACCAGCACAGACAAGAATTTCACTACCATATGTATGGACACTATAGTTACTTAAAAAAAAAAAAAAGTAGCTTTATGGCTACTTTTAATATAAATGTTGGCAGTCATCAAGTAATTCTCCTTTAACATGTCAAAAATTTGCCTCTTTCCTCTGTTTGATCATGTTTTGTATACAAATTTGTGCAGAAAATTTTAGGTAACTTGAAACTTCCATGTACAAATGAATTGGACGGATAAGATAGTAATTGGGAATGATGTATCTTGTCAAGCAGTTATGTACTACATTGCTAAAATTCTACCTCAAATTCATCTTTATTTCATATTTTGTTGGTGAATTGAACTTCATGTATTTTCCATGTAAGGGTGCCACTAGTCATAAGTTTGTAACATAGGCATGATTAGGAACGGGAAAAAATGATTTCTTTGCAATTTAAAGGAGCATCTGCAAACACGCATATGAATTTTCTGGAATTTTACATACTTTAATGAAATAATTCATCAAGAGGCAGTTATATTAAAAAAGAGAGTTATGTTTGCTTACAAAATATCATATCTGGAAGCATCTGAAACACATTATGTTTGATTTACCTCTCACTTGATTTGATAATTTAGATATAACAGCCATGCTATTTGAATGTCTGTTTTAAAGGTTTGAATTCTTCCTTGCTGTTAACAAAAAGAAGACATGAATAGAAATCTACTTTTTAAATTCTGTTATTTTATTATTTATCCTCCTGGTTCTGGTCACTTCATTCTGCATCAGTTCATCCAAGTCTTCCCAGGATTATCCAAAACTATAATTTTCATATCTTATAGCACAATACTATCCCATCACATTCATATACTTTAGTTTGTTCATCTATTCCTCAACTGATTGTAGTAGTAAACAATAGGAAAAGAACATCTAACAGAAGTTCTTTACATATGGTGTCTTTTCTCTTTTTCACTGATCTCTTTTGGGAAGAATCCTTGTAGTGGTATGGGGTCAAAGTTTAATAGCTTTTTGCATGTAGTTCCACACTGGTTTCCAGAATGGCTGAACCAGTACAAAACTCCACCAAGATTGCATTAATATGTCTGTTTTCCCATAACCCTTCAAGCATTTGTTATTTTCCTTTTTTTTGGTCAGCTTTGACAATTCTATGGGTCATGAGGTGGTATATCAGTTTTGTTTTAATAGCCATTTTTCTGATGATTGTTGATTTAGAGCATTTTTTCTATATAGTAATGGATAACTTGGATTTCGTTCACTGAAAACTGCCTGTTCATATCCTTTTCCATTTACCAATTGAGGGAATTTTTTTTATTCTTATTAATTTCAATTAGTTCCCCATATGTGTTTGAAATGACACCTTTATCAAAGAAACTTTACAAAGATCTCTTCACCACGTACTTAATTCTCTTCTAATGTTAGCTTTGTTGGTTTTGCTTGTGATGCATTTTTTAAAAAATTTATGGAAACAGAATTGTTTTTATCTTTTGGGATCCTATCTGTTGTTTAGTCATGGAACTTTTCCCTGTCCATAGATTTGAAAAGAAATGACTTCTTTGCTCCCCCAGTTTTTCTTACGATGCCATACTTTATGTATCATTTAGATAATTAGAACTTATCATCACATAAAGTGTGAGTTGTTTGACTATGCCCAGGTTCTGCCACACGACTTTCCAGTTTTCCCAAAAGTGTGTTTTGGGGAGTGGGAGATTAAAAGCTGAACTCTTGTCTTGATATCTGGCATCTCTGGATTCATCAAACGCTAAACTACTGTGCTTGTTAACTTCTGTATATTGTGTGCTTCATTGATCAACTTTGCTCTTCCTTAACCTTTATACAATTGCTTTGAATATTGCTGCTTTTTTGGTATATTTTGGAATTGAGTACTACTAGATCCTCTTCTTCACACTTTTTTGATTGACTCTAGGAATATCCAAGGGTATTATTTGTGAAAAGAGATAGTTTTGTTTTCTTTTTGCCTTATCTTTATTCTCGATTTCTTTTTCGTGTCCTATTGATATAGTCAACATTTCTACCACTATATTACTATTACTAGTACCATTGGACATCTTTCCTTTACCTTTGATCTTATTCAAAAAGCTTTGATTAATCTGTATTAGCAATAATATAGATTCTTCATTTTGGATAAATAATACTTAGATTTAAGAAAGACCGATTTATTCCTGTTTTCCAGTATTTTTTCAGAAATGGTTATTGTATCTTATCAAAAACCTTTCTTGCATTGATTGATATAATAAATTTTTAGTTGTATATATTATTGATAAGCTCTATGTTTATAGTTTTCCTAATAGTGAACCAGTCCCACATTCCCAGTATAAAGCTCACCTTGTCGTTCTGCATAATTTTTGTGATATGTTGAAGACTGTGGTCTCATTGTTAATATTTCATTTAACATTTTTGCATCATTATTTATTATAGATATTTCCAACTTACTTTTCTTTCTCTATTTTGATTCTATTTATTAAATGTCCATATCTTGCATTGTTTACCTATCAATTTAAAATGATATAAAAAGGGGGGCTGAAATTTTAGAGATATTGATACAAGAAAAGCTTAGTTTTAAAATCTCACCTCTTGTATTTAAAGTGTAGTCATAGTGCAAGTCCCTATACTACACTGAACCTTGGTTTTCTGATATATAAAATGAAAATAATTACGTTACCTATACAGTTATAAAAGCTAGTGGGATGTAAATAGCTAAATGGAACTATGGTTAAAGAGAATTTTACCCTAAAACTGGGGGTACACCATCAATCAATATCTAGAAAATGGCAGGTAAAAGAAGTTCTTCACACACTCACCTGAGCTTTAAAAACCACTGAGAAAGTGGTAAAATGTAACTAACTTAACCATGAGAGAATAGGGTCAAAGTACAGTAATGCTACAAGTATTTTTACACTTTGTTAGAAAAATGTGTTTTATTTACATGGTGGGGTAGAAAAGATTAAAAAAATTAGTGATTATTGTATAAAAAGCAAAAAAAATAAGACACTTATTTGAAAATAAAAATTAATTTACTGATAGTCAGAAAAACCTAAAATTAATTTAAAGATAATCCTTTTATCTGTCACGATTTGACCTATAAGTGACACATTTGTATTTCTCCCTTGAGAATTTACACAGTGAATTCAACACGTATATTCTTGCTAGAAACTGTACACATTATTCTTTTTTTCTCAATTCTGACAGTAGAAATTTTTCACAAAAGTAATGGGGCATTGAGAATAAATTCTTACAATTTGCCAAACCACAGCTCAAGGAAACTTTCTACTTCTCCATTACAAACTTAAAAAAAAATAAAGAATTCTTCCCAAGTAGTAAGTTGGATATCTGCCAGGAGAGCCAAAAAATTATTTGAACATCCCATGTACAAACTAAAAAATTTAAAGAACTCATTTCAGTATTATGAATCTAAATTCACCACACTACAGATATAATAAATTGCTCTGAATTATAGAATCCTTGAATTATGACTTAGCAGAAAAAGCCATTAGAGTTAAGCAGTAGGAGAGGGATTTTATTATGTAATTAGTCAGCTATTTATAAGAACAATATAAAAAAGTAGCAATCCTGATATACTTCTTGGGTGGAATATAGACCATTATTGTAAAAAAATCGATAGGAAACTTGTTCTTAAAACAAATTGGACTTATATTTAAGTCAAGAAAATTCTTCTGTGGACAAAAGAAATTGGGTCTATATACTTAAACATTTCATGGAAAACTGTATGACAAATTTATCAACACTAGGGAGAATATGATATTTTAGAGGGTGAAAGACTAAAATTGCAATTGAACCCCTGGCAGTGAATTTATATAACTCTAATAATCTGCTGGATTATGAAATCAGGGAACTGAAGACTTTTGCTCTGGGGTGATTAAAGCATCAGAAAAAAATATTCATGGACAGGTAAATGGATAGAGGGCCAGATCTGAAGTCAGGAAGACCTGAGTTTCAATCTATATTCAGACACTTATTAATTATGTGACCCTGGGCAAGCCACTTAACCCTGTTTGCCTCAATTGCCTCATCCATAAAATGAGCTGGAGAAAGAACCATTTCCATACCTTTGCAAAGAAAAACCCAAATGGGGTCACAAAAAGTCAAAGATGATTAAAATAACTGAACAACAACAAGAAATTAGTGATTGTGGAATGAATGAAAAAAAAAGATCTCATATAGTAGAAACCGAATAGGGTGATTATTTGAAATGATGTTGCTTATCAAGGAAATAACCATCTGTTCACTTACTTTTTCAGACCTGAAATGAAGACAGTTAAAAAGGTGGCTTATAATTTAGTGGACCTCAGCACTTTATCTGAATTACTAAATTAAAAAACATAGCTATCTATATAAATACCCAATAGTGTTAAGGATTATTTGTACTTTCACGAATTCCAAAAGAAAGACTTACGTGGGAGACGGGGAACAAGTCATGAACTTTTTAATGTAACAACAATAAATAATAACAAAATAGCAATAATAAAAACAAATATTTTTAAAGGTCCCCAGTTGAAGGCTAAACTCTCTTAATGTATCTCACATCTCGGCATGTTTTAGTAATGATTAAGGATGTAGAGATAATTGTTTTCATGTAGAACTCTAGTGAACCTAATTTAATACAACTGCTTTTCAAAGAAGTGACTTCATCCATAAATATAACAATTAACTAATCATTAAAATGAAAAAATTAAATTTAATCATGGTGGTGATAGAAGAATTTGTCCCTAGATAAACATTAACAAGTAAATAAATAGACAAAGCCATACTTAGATGTTGCATATTTGTCGTTGTTCAGTTTTATCAGTCATCTTTGATTCTTTGGACCCCAGAAGACGAATCTTACTGATTACAATTCCAGTGCTCTATCCACTGTGTCACCTAGCCGTCCTCTATTGCACATACATGTATACATACTGTATGTAAGGAGGATTATGTTATCTTTTTAGAGTTTAGTTCATTAGGATCCATGGCCATGGCAATGTCTAGTATCCAAGTGTTAGATAATGACTTCCAGATTAGCCCCAGGATCCTATAAAGTAATTCCTAGGATCATAGTGATAGATAGTCTTACTGAGGCTGCACAATGAGATATGGGGTGACATAATGTGATATTTACAACACCTGTGAAGAGTGACAATATTGCTAAAGTTAATCTGTGAGGCCATTTGCTGGCAAGATGCCTTCTTTGTCCATTGCCCTATAAAACAATCGGGTACTAGTCAGTGAGTTGGAACCAAATAAGTGAATCCATAGGGAACCATAGGGGAACTCATGGACGAACTCATTTGGGATTTGGGTATTGAATAGAAAAATGTATGTACATATCTCAACTGGCCCCCATTGAGGCTTGAGAGGATATAGGGGAATGTACAAGCTGTGCCTGTCTTGACTGACCCCCATCAAAATGTAGAGGTAGTTGCCTCCCATTCAAACTGGCCCCTGTGAGAAGGGTGTTTAGGGAACACTGGAGGAGCTGGGCCTCCCATTATCAACAGCTCCCTCTTGAAAAGACTAGACTAGAATAAAGTAGGATTATTAACCCCTTCGAAGCTGTCTGCCTATCTGACTAGATCAAGAGTGAACCTGTTCAAGGCTGGAGTCCAAAAACTCTGGTACCCCCTGTGTTTTATCTGTGAAATACATATACATATAAATATATGCACAATATTATATTTCTAATTCATACTGTGTGTAGATATAGTTTGAATTCACTCAATGTTTTTCAGCATTTCTTTAGACTCATATAGATACAGAGTAACAGGATAGAAAACTCCAAGAACAAATTTGATCAATCCTCTAATATCATGTAGAAACAGCACAGTGTTAGTCATAAAGATTTGTAGAGCAAAAAAAAAAAAGGTTTTGATAGAAATATAAGCATACATTTCATCATTTTTTTATAATTAAGGATAAAAATGGCCTTTATTCTGTTGTTTAAAGGGAAATCCTTATTTGGGAAAGGCTTATCATTTCTTGTCTTAATGCAGAAAATACATATTTAGAAATAAATTCTCAATTAATTTAATTAATTAAATTCCCAACCACCAGATGATTTCTATGTGACAACTTTCTATAATATTGTCTTGCAATAAAGACTGTTAGGAGCCAAGTGGATATAGCACTGGGCCTGGAGTCAGGTGCACTTAAGTTCAAATCTAACCCCAGACAATTACTGTCTGTGCAACTGTGGTAAAGTTACTTAAAATTTATTTACCTCAGTTTCCTCAGCTGTAAAATAGGGGATAATAACAGTACTTATCTTATAGAGATTTATTAAATGAGATAATTTTTAAAGTACTTAGCATAGTGTCAGGCATATAGTAGGCATTATATAAATGTTTATTTCTTCCTTATCATCAAATGGATTATAGCTATCTTCAGGTTTTATCCTTTTTTCTTTAATAATTATTAACACTAGTTAAATCATGAATGAAAGAAATATACATCTATATGTGCATAAGTATGTGTATGTAAAAATGTATGAAAATAAATTCCTATGTGTATGTTCATATGTGTATGGAATATATAGGTATATCATATACATATGTGCATGTGTGCATACATTTATATATGTATATGGTGCATAGTGGAAATGTGCACATATGTATGTAAAATTGTGCATATACACATATAGATATGTACACATCCATGTGTGTGCATATATGTGTGCTGTGTCTGCACACACACACACACATACACATTCATTGTATGCCAAGTACTAGGGATTTAAAGAAAAAGGAAAGGGGAAATAATTTTTGATCAAAATTTGTTACATTTTTATAGGAGTCTATTATGCATAGAGTATTGGGAGTTTTTGGTCTTGGGAGTCAGAATGAGAAGAGGTAATCCATAAGCCAGTTCTTTGAAATGCCTTTTTCAGAACTAGTATTAGCATATTTGATTATTATGTCTAATACCATAGTGAAAAAGTTGGTATTTTTCTCATTCCCTTTCTCCCATCCTTTCTGAATATTTTCTATTAGAGTTTTCATGATATTGTTTTTCTTGGTTCTCTTAGTTTGACTACTCCTTATTTCCTTTTTCAAAGCATAGTTTATATCATGCTCCTTATTTGTGAGTGTATCCCCTGGTGCTGTACTGCACTCACTCTCTGTCTCTCTCTCTCTCTCACTCTCTCTCTCTCTCTCTCACTCTCTCTCTCTCTCTCTCTCTCATCAGCTCCTATAAGTTTAATAAGATTAATTTTTATCTCCATGAGAACACTGTAGACAGTAACAGCAACACTGTTTGATGAGCAACTTTGATGGACTTGGCTCTTCTCAACAGTACAATTATCTAAGACAATTCCAAAAGACTCATGATGGAAAATGCTATCCACATCTAAAGAAAGAACTATATAGTCTGAATGGAGATTGAAGCATATCATTCTCTCTTTTTTTTCTTACTCACAGTTTTTCCTTTTTGGTCTGATTCTTCTTTCACAACATGACTAATGTGGACATATGTTGAATATGATTGCACATGCATAACCTATATCATATTGCTTGCTATCTTGGGGGAAGGAAAGGAGAGAGAAAATAAATGGAATTCAAAATCTTATAAAAGTGAATGTTGAAAATTCCCTTTACATGTAGCTAGAAAAAATAATGTATTATGAAATGAAAAAAAAAAAGAAAACTTAAAACTGTGGCAGTTAAAACACTATCTCCATGGAAATGACTCCAAGGTCAGTGGTACATCGATGCTGCTACCTACCTTACCTCTGTACAAATTTTTTGCCTAAATATATGGAGGTGGGGATTGATTTCTCTCATACTTTGATAAGTTAGTTTGATGAGCAGTTAGTTGGTTCTAGTAGTGAATATAGGACTGAACATGGAGTCAGAAGGATGAGTTTAGATCTGGCCTCAGAGATTTACTAGCAGTGTGACCCTGAACAAGTTACATTAACTCAAATAATCTCATCTCTGAAATGTATCTAAGACTAACACTGGCCTCACACATGAGATTACACAGAAAGAAAGAGATCTATAATATGTTATATATTCTATACAAATGTATAGTATATATCTATATAAAATCAATATATACATAGATACACAATATTAATATGTATACATATATTATACATACATGTATATGGATGGGTGTGGCTACACATGCACACACATACACGTACATATATACAGGCACATATGTATATACATGTATATGTGTATGTATACATGCATGCATGCATGCATGCATACACACATATTTTCCTGCATATGTAGGCATACACTTTCTCATAAAGTACAGGATTTGATGAGTTGAGTGAAATCAAGAAAGTCCTTTTAAAATTCCTCTTCCTCTATTTTATCAAAATTTGAGATAATGATTTATATAATAGTTGTAACTTTCACTGTGAAAGATACCATATCAATCATAAGCTATGTGACCCCGGTCAATCTCTTAATCCTTCTTGTCTTTAATTTCACATCTGTATCATGGACATAATATCTCCTGGCTTGTAGGGTTATTGTAAGTTTCAAATTTGTTGACTTATGCAAAGAAGTTTAAAAACATTAAAGGAATATATAACTGTTAGTTATTTAATTACTAAACTGATATTTGAATATGAGTGAAATAAGCAGTCAAAATATTTTAATGGACTTTGTATTTTTGTGTGTATTACCAAATAAGTTTAAAATGAACATAAAAGGGCAGGGCAGAGCCAAGATGGCGGAGTAGAAAGACACATATACACATAGCTCCGAACCCACAACCCATACAACATCAGTATAAAGTAACTCACGGCGAATTCTGGAGCAGTGAGGCCACAGAACAGTGAAGAGAAGGAGATTTCTGTTCCAGAGGGACCTGCAAACCTCTCGCAAAAAGTCCGTGGCACTGCAGACGCGGAGCCCAGCAAAGCCTAGTCCTGCTGTGGCTGCGGCATCAAGAGAAACAGACCCGAGCAGACTTCAGGGACGGGATCTCCAGCTGCCGCCCAAGTCCCTCCACCCAGAGGTGACAGGGGTCGGTGAGAGAGTCTCTTTGGCGGGTCGAGAGGGGAGTGGGGTGCCCCCATAACTTGAGCCCCTCCCCCCCGGAAGGTAGAGGCTGGGAGGCGGCTGCAGACCAGGGCTCCCCAAGTGGGCGGGAGCCTGGATCCATTGTGGAAGGGCTGTGCATAAACCCCCTGAGGGAACTGAGCCTGAGAGGCAGCCCTGCCCCAACCTCAGCACCTGAACTTAATCTCACACTGAATAGCAGCCCTGCCCCCGCCAAAAGCCCTAAGGCTGGAAGCAGCATTTGAATCTCAGACCCCAAACACTGGCTGGGAGGATCAGGAGGCAAGGTGGGTGTGAGGAGAATATTCAGAGGTCAAGTCACTGGCTGGGAAAATGCCCAGAAAAGGGAAAAGAAATAAGACTATAGAAGGTTACTTTCTAGGTGAACAGGCATTTCCTCCCTGCCTTTCTGATGAGGAAGAACAATGCTTACCATCAGGCAAAGACACAGAAGGCAAGGCTTCTGTGTCCCAGCCCACCCAATGGGCTCAGGCCAGGGAAGAGCTCAAAAAGAATTTTGAAAATCAAGTTAGAGAGGTGGAGGAAAAGCTGGGAAGAGAAATGAGAGACATGAAGTCAAAGTATGAAAACAAATCAGCACCCTGCTAAAGGAGACCCCAAAAAATGTTGAAGAAAATAACACCTTGAAAAATAGGCTAACTCAATTGGCAAAAGAGGTTCAAGAAGCCAATGAGGAGAAGAATGCTTTCAAAAGCAGAATTAGCCATATGGAAAAGGAGATTCAAAAGCTCACTGAAGAAAATAGTTCTTTCAAAATTAGAATGGCACAGATGGATGCTAAGGACTTTGTGAGAAAGCAAGATATCACAATACAAGCCCAAAAGAATGGAAAAATGGAAGATAAAGTGAAATATCTCATTGGAAAAACAACTGACCTGGAAAATACATCCAGGAAAGACAATTTAAAAATTGTGGGACTACCTGAAAGCCATGATCAAAAAAAGAGCCTAGACATCATCTTTCATGAAATTTTCAAGGAAAACTGCCCTGAGATTCTAGAACCAGAGGGCAAAATAAATATTTAAGGAATCCACAGAACACTGCCTGAAAGAGATCCAAAAAGAGAAACTCCTAGAAACATTGTGGCCAAATTCCAGAGTTCCCAGGTGAAGGAGAAAATATTGCAAGCAGCTAGAAAGAAACAATTCAAGTATTGTGGAATTACAGTCAGGATAACACAAGATCTAGCAGCCTCTACATTAAGGGATCGAAGGGCATGGAATAGGATATTCCAGAAGTCAAAGGAACTAGGACTAAAACCAAGAGTCACCTACCCAGCAAAACTGAGTATAATACTTCAGGGGAAAAATTGGTCTTTCAATGAAATAGAGGACTTTCAAGCATTCTTGATGAAAACACCAGAGCTGAAAAGAAAATTTGACTTTCAAACACAAGAATGAAGAGAAGCATAAAAAGGTGAACAGCAAAGAGAAGTCATAAGGGACTTACTAAAGTTGAACTGTTTACATTCCTACATAGAAAGACAATATTTGTAACTCTTGAAACTTTTCAGTGTCTGGTACTAGGTGGGATTACACACACACACACATGCACACACGCACACACACATAGAGACAGAGTGCACAGAGTGAATTGAAGAGGATGGGATCATATCTTAAAAAAAAATGAAATCAAGCATTGAGAGAGAAATATATTGGGAGGAAAAAGGGAGAAATTGAATTGGGCAAATTATCTCTCACAAAGAGCCAAACAAAAGACTCATTAGTGGAGGGATAAAGAGGGGAGGTGAGAGAAAAACATGAAGTCTACTCTCATCACATTACACTAAAGGAAAGAATAAAATGCACACTCATTTTGGTATGAAAACCTATCTTATGACACAGTAAAGTGGGGGTTAAGGGGATAAGCAGGGTGGGGGGGATGATAGAAGGGAGGGCATGGGGAGGAGGGTGCAATTTGAGGTCGACACTCATGGGGAGGGATAGGATCAAAAGAGAATAGAAGTAATGGGGGACAGGATAGGATGGAGGGAAATATAGTTAGTCTTATACAACACAACTATTATGGAAGTCATTTGCAAAACTACACAGATTTGGCCTATATTCAATTGCTGGCCTTCCAAAGGGAAGGGGTGGAGAGGGAGGGAGGTAAAGCAGTTGGAACTCAAAGTGTTAGGATCAACTGTCAAGTAATGTTCTTGCCACTAGGAAATAAGAAATACAGGTAAAGGGGTATAGAAAGCTATCTGGCCCTACAAAACAAAAAGAAGACGGAGACAAGGGCAGAGAGGGATGATAGAAGAGAGAGCAGATTTGTCATAGGGGCAATTAGAATGCTTGGTGTTTGGCGGGGGGAGGGGATAAAAGGGGAGAAAATTTGTAACCCAAAATTTTGTGAAAATGAATGTTAAAAGTTAAATAAATAAATTTAATAATAAAAAAATAAAATGAACATAAAAGAAATTTAAAGCAAATGCCAGGCTAAATTAGCATTTATCGATCAACAGAAATGAAAAAAGTAAGGGTTCCTATTGATAAGGTTAATCATCGTCTCAAAGTAATTAGTTTTTTTTTTAATTTAAAACAATATTTATAGCACTCTGCTTTTACAGGTGAAAAATATAGGGCTTATGAGATGAAATGTGTTTCCCAAGGTAACATAGTAAGTAGCAGAGAGCTTGAACTCAGACCCAGTGACCTTTCCCATGCACCTCACCATCCTATACCATACTTATTGCTGTTGTCGTCATCGTTGCTGTTGTTCAGTCATTACAGTCATGTTCGATTCTTCATGACCCCATTTGGGGTTTTCTTGGTAAAGATACTGGAGTGGTTTGCCATTTCCTTTTCCAGTTCATTTCCAAAATGAGGAACTGAGGCAAATAGGATTAAGTGACTTGCCAGGGTCACACTGTTAGTAAGTATGTGAGACTAGAATTTAACTCAGGAAGATTAGTCCTCATGACTCCAGGCACACTACTCTATCCACTATCCCACCTACCTGCCCATTCCATGCTGCTTCCTAGCTTAATTACTACAGTTAAAAAAAGGATATTTCTTCCGGTTTCAATGTAAAATAAGACATCAGTGAGCCATGGAAAATATTGCACCTCCCTGTGACATTAATAGTGTGGAGCTAAAGGTATAAATAACCAAGGTATCCTTTGTAAAATTCTTTTCAAGGAGCCCAGATATAGGAATCAGTTTTCAGGTTTGAACAGACTTCTGAAACATTTCTTACAAGTAAAAAATAAATCACAATAATAAAGGGAAAATCAAATGTCACTGTCTGAAGGATATGAGGATATACACTCCTTAATGTCCTGTGGTGCAAGAAATCTGCCCACTGTGGTGAATAGCTTCTGTAGACATTGTCAATATCTGTGGGAGGTGTGAGCAATGCCTTATTTTCACAAGGAAAAAAATTTTTTTTCCAGTACTGTTTTCAGCATGCAGGTATGGTCACCTGGATGTAGATTCAACCAGGGAAAAAGATCTCTCTGCAATTCAGATTCATGTATTTCATACACCAATAGGTGCCACCATCGCACCATAATAAAGTTTGCTTATACATATACATATATATGTGTATATATATGAATATATACACATATATATAATATACATATATGTGTGTTTATATGCGCATATATATGTATACACACACACAGATATATATAGATATATATAGATATATATAGATATATATATAGATATAGATATCTATCTATCTATCTATCTATCTATCTATCTATATATATATATATATATATATATATATATATATATATATATATATACTAATGTTAAAGTTGAAAGATATGGGTACTTTTTAAAAATTTTTCTAGTTTTTTTCCCCTGACATTGTGAGAAAGAGCTCATATTTCAATCCTGAAATTTTACTGACAGATTCAAATTCTTTAAGAATTTTGCATTTGCTGTTTAGTTTAGCCAAAAGATTACATGCTTCAGAACTTTCCCTGTTATTATTCAAAGCCTCTGATAAAAAGTATCTAAATGAATTAAGCTTCTCCAAATCAAAAAGAAAAAAAAAAACTGTCCATATTGCTGAGGAAAAAAAAATACTTCATCTGATTAATTTCTTATTTTTGTGACATACATACTAATGCCCTTGGCTTCTGTTCTTAAGTTATTCAAAATACAAACAACATACAATTGACCAGGATACAATTTTCATAGGGGAAAACTTTAAGGGGAATACAAGAAATATTGCTGTACCAAAGTGCTTAATAACCAGTGGTGCTGCATGAAATATGGGCTTGTTGGAAATGATGCCCACCCAGCTCTCAGCCAAGAATCTCCAAAAGTAAACAAAAGGAAGAAAGATAATTGTTTCTAATTGTTTCCCACCTCCCATCTTCTCAGATACTCATGAAGAAAATAGAGAGTATTTTCTCTAAAGGAAATAACTCTTGCTAAATTAATATTCAATGTCCTTGAACAGGACATTAAAGAATATGATATGATTTACAGTCATTCCACACAGAACTGCCCAACTCACACTGAATACATTAGAGTACTAGAGGCAGCTGATGATACAGTGTAGAGTCATGGAGTTTGAGTCATGAAGCCCAGAGTTCAAATCTGGATTCAGATAATTACTATCTGTACATCCTTAGGCAAGTTACCTAATCTTTGTTTGCCTCAGTTTCCTCAGTTTTGAAAAAAGGACAGTAATAGCCTTTACACTGCAACCTTACATTGCAAGGTTGTTCTGAAGATCAAATGATATTGTAAATATTTGTAAAAAGCACATAGCACAGTATCTAGCATATAGTAGGTACTTTGTAATTGCTTATTCTTGTCCCCCAATTAGAAGGTCTAATCACTGCATATTTTTCAAATATTCTGAAAAACTGGTCTCAATGAATTAAAACATATCATATCACCACATGCATCCACAAATTTTCTGCTACTGGTCTAGCCTTGTAGTCTATTTATATGGTAATAGACATCAAATTAGTTTGTGTATTTGTTTGTTTGTGTGTGTGTGTGTGTGTGTGTGTGTGTGTGTGTGCATTTGTCTTTGGTTTTGGTCTATGTTTGTGAGGAAATCTAGGTATGGGAGCTCCCTCTACTGAGGCAACTCATCTGCCACTTAAGAGTTTTAGAGATTTCTTTATTACATAAAGAGATGAAGCATCTTCCTTTGTCAGTAAATGACTGTGTCAAATGCAAGATTTGAATCCAGGTCTTCCTAACTTTAAGGCTCACCCACTCTCTACTATGCAACACAACCTTGGACATTATACGCAACATGTGTTTCCATCATTTCGTTTTTCTTAACCCAAATCAATATGGTTTCCCTGAGGCAAATAGTTATTATGCATTCTCTCTTTTTATCTGATCCCATGGAGATGAATGTATACCAGATAAAGCTGTAGTGAAGGTGCTAAGGAGGAAAGGGTGTCATTAGCAATAACACATGTGCATGTCATGATATAATACATGTGAGAGATTTGCTGTTAGCAAAAACTGTAGTGTTTGAAAACTTATGGCGAAAAAGTTTAGCTTGTATTATAAATTTAAAAAAAAAAACAAAGGTATTTGTATAACATGAATCATCTGAAAGGAATTCAATAATTTTGGGTCAAAGCTTGACTTCCATAATATTCTTAATGGATAGGAACGTCTACCTTATTTTAAGTTGACCTTTTTAAAATATAACAAATAGTATTCATGGACACACTCCATATAGAGAAGAAAAAGGAGGAGCATTTATATCATATTTAAAGACTTGAAAAGCATTTTGAAAATATCTTATGTAATCCACAAAACAACCCTGGGGTATAGATGCCATTATTATTTCATTTTACAGAAGAGGAAACTGAACCGAATTGAAACTTAATGATGTACCATAGGTCACATAGCTATTAAGTATCTGAGGCAGGATTTGAATTCAGGTCTTTCCAACTTCAGGTCCAGCATTTGATCCCCCGACCAACTATCTGCCTCAAATTCATTAAGTATAAGCTAAAAAACAAAAACAAAAACAAAAAAAAAAAAAAAACAACATCATCCCAGTATCGTAATTTTGCATTTGAAAAACATTCTATCAAGTATTGGAGATCATACTGCATCCCAATTCAATCCTATTATGCCTATTCTTACAAGTGTTCATCCAATATATAGATGAAAATTTACAATGAAGTTGAACCCTACCACTTACACAGGGTAGCCCTTTTCTCTTTTGGGTAGATTTAATAGTTTGAAGATTTCACTTAAAAAGTTTTTTTTGTTGTTGTTGTTGATTTTCTTTTTGCCCTCAAATAGAGCCTAAATTGTCCTCTATGAATCATACATCCATCATTCTTCATTCTGCCACCTAATTCAATGAAATAAAAGTTTAGTGGGAAGAGTTCCTGGAAGCCACTGTTAGAACAGAACCAACAAGATGCTTTCTCATGATAGGGCAAAGAAGGATAGATCCAATTCTGTTATAAATGACCTTTCAAATATTTGGATGCAGCTAATTTGCTTATACACATTCATTTCTCTACTCTTCTTTAATTTAAATATCCTTAGTTTCTTCAACTTAACATCATATGATACGGACTTGAAAATGTTCACCATGCATATTCTCTTCCTCTGGCTTCTCTAGTTTATCAGTGAGTAGTGAGCTTTGCCTCTTAATGAGAAATGCTCTTGCTTTCCAAATTCACTCCAAATCATTAGCCAACTTGTGACCGAGTCAAGAAAGTCACATCCATAAACATTTATCAAATGTACACAAATACAACTGATTTATTTTCATTTTGCCACTGTTTCTCCCACAAATGCCAAAAGACCTTTTAGAATTTCCACCTTATTACCTCTACCCCAGCTGAATACATGAAACTAAGTATGAGATATAAAGTAGATTTATTATCCTTTCAATATTGAGAATTATTTCTCTAAGCATGTCACTTTTATGATTTTGAGCTCTGGGTTTTTCTTTTTTTTTTTTTTTTGCTGTTTGTTTGTTTGTCTTTTTAATAGTTCGCTCAGTAATGTGTATGCATGTCAATATAGCAGAATTCCTTTATGATTCATTCAATCAAAGTTTTTAAAGAACTACTAAGTAACAAGCTACCTTTAGGGATATTAAGTTAAAAATTGGGAGAGTGAGGTAAGCTTAGTGTCTGGCAAAACAGGACTGTTGTTATTGAGTCATTTCACTTGTGTCAGACTCTTCACGACTTCATCTGGGGTTTTCTTGGCAAAGATCTAGAGTGGTTTACCATTTCCTAGTCCACCTCATTTTAAAATGAGGAACAAAAACAAGTAGGGTTAAATGGCTTGCCCAGGGTCATACATGTAGTTAGTGCCTGAGGCTACACTTAAACACAGATCCTCTTGACTCCAGGGCTGAGCTCTGTCCACAGTGCCACCTAGGTGCCCCAAGATAACAACTAATATGTAAACTCAAGAATAAGTTTCTTACTTTCTAATTCCCTTAGATCTTTATTATGATATTGATTTTATTTTGCTTGCAATCAACAGATTGTCTTGCTTGGTAATTTCTTTTCTCAAGCAAAATCTTCATTCAAGTCTGTTTCTTTTTTTTTTCATATGAAAATGGATGCACCTGCTTTTGTTATTGATTTCTGAATTATTGCAACTCTGTAAACTGATTGCATATATTTTACAAAATAAAGGGAAAATATATTTATTTCACAAAGCCCAAGACAAAATTCTTTACTTTTAACTCAGAACTATCCAGGAAAATCCCCAATTTAAATCTCTGCACACATTTAAGACATTAACTCCACCAAAATCCTTTCCTGATCCCTCCAGTTGTACAGTTTGTAACATTCTCTCTCATCTCATATTTCACATATTTGACTTTTTGTGTTCATGATAAATCTTACTTACTTACCGCAAACCTTCTCCAGGACAGTGTTGGTTCCTTGAGGAAAGAGATCTTTTTCTTTATATTCCCAGCACCTGGAATAGCACTTGAAACAGGGCAATAGTTTAATAAATCAAAGTTTATTGAATTGAAATTAAAGTTTTCAGTGTTGTAACATAAACAGAACTATACATGGAGTCAAGAAGACCTCAGTTCAAATTCAGCCTTAGACACTTGCCAGCTTGCCATTGTGACCATGAACCATTCTGCTTTCACTTAACCTCATTCTGAAATTTTGCTCAATGTAATATGGGAATAAAAACAATACCTGTCCCTCAAGGTTGTCGTGAAGATAAAATGAAATGATATTTGAAAAACATTTTTAAACTTTCAAGTGCTATATAAACATTAGTTGTTATCATTATTCACATAAATTCTTTAATACAATAGAAAAATTTAAAGTGTATTCATATATTCAAAAAAGCATTTTGTTGTTGTTCAGTCATGTTTGATTCTTCATGACCTCAAGGACCACAGAATGCCAAGCTCTTCTATTCTCCATTATCTCTGGAAGTCATTAAAAGTTCACACTCATTGCTTGCATGACTCTGATGCTCTGCCATTCCTTTCTTTTGTTCTAAATCTTTTCTAAACATCAGTTTTTTTGTGTTTTTTCAGTGAGAGCTGTTTTCTCATTATGTGGTCAAACTATTCAAGCTTCAACTTCAGCATGTAGCCTTTGGGTGAACAGTCTGAATTAATTCATATATATACTGACTGATCTGATCTCCTTGCCATCCAAAGAATTCTGGAAAGTCTTCTGCAACACCACAATTTGAAAGCATCAATTCTGTGGTACTCAGTTTTCCCTTACAGTCCAAATCTCATAATCATACATTACTATAAGAAAAATCATATTCTTGACTATATGGACCTTTTTTGGCAAGATGATATCTACTCTTTTTATGCTGTCCAAATTTGCCATAGCTTTCCTTCTAATGAGCAAGCATTTTTTAATTTCATGGTAATAGTTGCATATACTTAACTACTATGTGCAAAAAATCCAGTTAGATGCTATATAATAGTGCTTTGTGGAGACAGTGAGGTGAGGGGTGGATGAGGATAGCTATGAGGACTACCATCCTTAAAGGTATGTACTCCAGTAAGTAATTGTAATTATAAAACCCCTCAACTAACTTGCTTTCTTGTAAGGAAGCTGTTACTATTGTAACTACCAAGTAGTGCTGAATACAGCAAGGATATGGAGTTCAGAATGAAGAGCATACCTAAAGGAAGAATCATTTGCCTTTATCTTCTCAAAGCCATCTGGTGAGAAAATTGTAGGAACTGAGTGAACCATATTGATTCTATGTTGTGACACAATTCTGGATTTAAATCAGTTCGTTTTCTATTCAATTATGGGTTTATTATAGTTTCTGTCTTTTGGGAAAACTTTATTCAGTTGTGGCAATTGTGAGGAAACTTTGCTGCACTGTTTGATTTTAGCCCTTCATGTCTGGGAAGCTGGACTACCTCTACCTGTGGCTTAGAGACCCACAATTAAGGACCTAGTAGTTTATGCTAACCAGCAACCCAGTCAGATCTAAAGATTGATGTTAAGGAGTTTCCTACCAGGCCCTCCACAGTTATGCATCTCAAGTAACCCATATATCTCATCTAAAAGCTAACTATACTGGTCAATCAGTAATTACTTCCATGTTCATTTAATTGAATTCAGGTACTGGAGTGGGGGTGGGGTGAATTCAATCCTTCTTTTTCTAATTTCAGGGAATTGCACCTGTTTACTCTCTACCTCCTGGATTAGATAATCCCCAATTTTTCCTCCAATTAGAAATCAGATTACATAATTGTGTACTCTATTTTCTACCCTGCTTATTGTTATCATTTAATGCATAACAATACGCAACCCCTTGTATTTTGGGTCCAGTGTCAAAGCTGAAAAGATCTGATCCCAATTTCCTATGCAATTAGCTTGCACTGTGAAGGAATTATTCTTTCCTTTTTTGTTTTTTTTTTCTTTTCATAGCTTTTTATTCAAATTATATATAAAAAAATTTTTAGTATTCATTTTTGCAAGATTTGAAGTTTCAAAATTTTCTCCTTCCCAATTTCCTAATTATGGTAAGCAATTTTGACATAGGTTATGTATGTGCAATCATGTAAAACATATTTCAATTTTAGTCACAGTTGTGAAGAAAGAACCAGACTTAAAGAAAAAAAAACATGAAATAGATAAAGTGAAAGTAATAATAAATAATAATGTTTTGCTCTGCATTCAGAGTCCACCAATTCTTTATCTGGATGTGGATAGCATTTTCTATCATGAATCCTTTGAAACTATCTTGGATCATTGTATTGCTGAGAATAGTTAAATCATTCAGAGTTGATCATCTCACAAGGTGGTTACTGTGCACGATATGTTCTTGGTTCTGTTGATTTCACTGTGTCATTTCATTACAAGTCTTCTCAGGTTTTACCTAAGTCTGTCTGCTCGTCAGTTCTTGTTTGACAATAGTATTCCATTACATTCATATACACAACTTGTTCAGCCATTCCTCAATTGATGGACAGCCTCTCAATTTCCAATGTTTTGCCACCACACAAAGACCTACTATAAACATTTTTGCACACATAGGTCCTTTCCCCCCTTTTAAATGATTCCTATGAATAAAAACGCAGTAGTGGCATTGCTGGAGCAAAGGTGCACACAGTCTGATTGTCCTTTAGGCATAGTTACAAATTGCTTTCTAGAATGGTTAGATCAGTTCACAATACCTGAAACAGTGCAGTGTATTTATTTTTTTAAGTGTCCTGATTTTCCCACATCCTCTCCAACACTCACCGTTTTTCTTTTTAATCATATTAGCCAATCTGATAAGATTGGGGTGGTACCTCAAAAATGTTTTAATTTTCATTTCTCTAATCAAAAGTGATTTAAAGCACTTCTCCATATGATTATTTGATTTGATTTGATTTGAAAACTGACTGTTCACATCCTTTGACCATTTTTCAATTGGAGAATTCCTAGTATACTTACAAATTTGACTCAGTTTTCTACTTTTGAGAAATGAAACCTTTTTCAGACATACTTGCTACAAATATTGTTTCCCAGCTCTCGGCTTTACTTCTAGAAGTGTTTACATCGGCTTTGTTTCTGCAATAACTTTTTTAAATTTTATATAATCAAAATTATCCATTTTACATTTTGTAATGTTCTCTATTTCTCAGTTGGCCATAAATTCTTCCATTCTCCATCAATCTAAGAGATAGAATATTTATTGCCCTTCTAATTAGCTTATCGTATCACCCTTTATGTCTCCATCATGTACCCATTTTGACCTTATTTTGGTATATGGTGTACGATATTGCTTTGTGCCATTCTTTTCTAGTTTTCCCAGACATTTTTTCCAAATAATGAGTTCTTGTTTCAGAGACTGGGTTCTTTGGGTTTATCAAACATGAGGTTACTGTAGTAATTTGCTCACTGAGTATGGCATGCCCACATCAGAAAGGGTGCCTTGCTGTATGAAACAACAGAATTTAGACAGCACAAAGTAAACGTAGGAAGCACACATTTGGAGTATCCCCCCAAATGTTCAAACAAGCTATCTGTGGCCTATCTATAGTGGAGCATTCTGAGCTCATATTGGTCTGATCAGCTACAGTTGGAAACAATGAAACTTGAGTTTATCATGGTGATGTCATTTTGGTCCTCTTTGAGAACAAAGGATGACAACCAATGGTCATCTGGTACTGCATTTTGTATATCTAATGCATTCCACTGATCCACCACTCCATCTCTTACCCCAAACCAGAGACCTTTGATTATTACTGCTTTATAATACAGTTTAAGATGTGGCAATTCTAAGCTGTTTTTCTTTACACTTTCCTTCCTTAATATTCTTGATATTCTTGACTTTTTGTTTTTCCAGATGAATTCTGTTATAGCTTTTTCTACCTCTGTCAAATAATTTTTTGTTAGTTCAATTGATATGGAATGGAATAGGCAAATTAGTTGAGGCAGAATTATCATTTTTTATTGGCTCAAAGTCCAATGAGCAATTGCTATTTTTCCAAATGTTTAGATCTGACTTTATGTGCATGAGAAATGTTTTATAATTATGTTTATATAGTTCCTGGTTTTGTCATGAATAGTACACTCTCAAGTGTTTTATATTGTTTACAATTAATTTAAATGCAACTTGTCTTTCTATCTCTTGCTGCAGAGCTTTGGTGGTACATAGAAATGTTGATGGTTTACATGGATTTATTTTATATCCTACAACTTGTCTAAAGTTGCTAATTATTTCAAGTATCTTTTAGTTGATTCTCTAGGATTCTCTAAGTATATCATCATATCATCTGCAAAAAGTGATAGTTTTGTTTCTTTATTGCTCAGTCTAATTTCTTCTATTTCTTCTTCTTCTCTTATTGATACAGTTAATGCTTATAGTACAATATTGAATAATAGGGTGATAATAGGTGTCATTGCTTCACCCCGATCTTTCTGGGAAGGCTTCCAGTTTATTCCCATTACATATAATGTTTAATGATGATTTTAGATAGATATTGATTGTCATTTTCAGGAATATTTATTTTATCTCTAAGTTCTCTGGTGTTTTTAATAGGAATGGGTGCTGTATTTAATCAATAGCTTTTTCTGCATTTATTAAGATAATCATATGATTTCTATTAGCTTGTTTATTGGTATAGTCAATTATGTTGAAGGTTTTCTTATTACTAAACTAGCCCTTTCCTGGTATAGTGTATTATCATATTATTTATGACCCACCTGGTGATAGTGCATTATTACTCATGGAGATTTGCTGTAATCACTTTTCTATTATTTTACTTAAAAATTTTTTGCATTGATTTTCACTAAGGAAATTGGTCTCTAATTTTCTTTCTCCATTTTAACTTTCCCTGGTTTAGGTCTCAGCACTATATCTGTATCATAAAAGGAATTTGCTAGGACTGTTTCTTTGCCTGTTTTCCCAAATAGTTTATATAATAGTGGAATTCTTCTTTAAATGCTTGATAGAATGTGCTTGTGAACCCATCTGGCCCTGGAGACTTTTTTTTAGGGAGTTTACCAATGGCTTCTTCAATTTATTTTTCTAAGATAAGGCTATTTAAGCATTCTCTTTCCTCATCTGTTAATCTGGGTAATTTTTGTTTTCATACATATTCATTGATTTTGTTCAGATTCACAGATTTATTGGCATATAATTAGGCAAAACAGTTCCTAACAATTATTTTAATTTAATTTTTATTGGTTGTGAACTCATTCTTTTTATTTTTGATACAGGGTATTTGGTTTCCTTCTTTCTTTTTTAAATGAAATTAACCAATGGCTTGTCTTACTGGATTTTCCCTCAAAAAACTTCTCCTGGTTTTATTTATTAGCTCAATAATTTTCTTACTTTCAGTTTTATTAATCTCATCTTTGGTTTTCAGGATTTCCAATTTGAGCTTCAATTAGGGATTTTTAATTTCTTCTTTTTTCTAGTTTTTTTTCACTTGCATGCCTGATTCAATGGCATGTTCTTTCCCTGTTTTATTGACGTAAGAATTTTGAGAAATTAATTTCTCCCTAATTGCTCCTTTGGCTGCATCCCATAAATTTTGGCATACTGTCTTATTTTTGCCATTTTCTTTATGGACATTACTGAATGTTTCTATTATTTTTGATACACATTTTTAGGATTGTATTCAATTTCCAACTAATTTTTAATCTATCTTCCCACTGCCCTTTATTGAATGTAAATTTTATCAAATTATAACCCAAAAGGAATATATTTAATATTTCTGCCATTCTAGAATTGATTTTGAGGTTGCTATGCCTAAATATATGGTCAATTTTTCTGTAGGTGCCATATACTACTAAGAAAAAGGTATATTCTTTTCTATTCCTATTCAGTTTTCTCAAAATCTCTGTTATATATAACTTTTCTAAGATTCTGTTCACCTCCTGAGTTTCTTTCTTGTTTATTTTGGTTTAATATATCAGGTTCTGAAATGTGATATTTGAGATCTCTCACTAGTACAGTTTTGCTGTCTATTTCTTGTAATTCACTTAACTTCTTTAAAATTCTTCTTCACTTAGCTGTCAAAAAGAGAAACTAGACATAGTCCAACATCTTATGCTATGTTCCAAGACAAGGTCAAATGGGTATATGATCTAGACATAAAGGGTGATACCATACACAAATAGGAGAACAAGGAATATTGTACCTGTCAGATCTATAGAGAGGTAAGGAGTTTATGACCAAACAAAAGAAAGAAAACACTATAAAATGCAAAATGAAAAGTTTAAACTAAATTAAATTGCATTTAAGTAAATAGAAGACAATGTTGGTGATGAGAAAGTCATGAGATGCAAAGTTAAGTGACCATTGTTGTTACTGTTTCCAACTACATTCCTCCCAAGGATTCCTTTCCAAGTCTGGTAGTGTTAGACTTTTCTAGCACTAAAGTTACCCAGAATAAGTTTATCCTCCTTTGGTACATTGATGACAAGGGTCTCCAGATTTTTGTAACATTTTTCTTTGACTTCATTGGTATTCCTCATGGTAGGAGCATGGGCACTGATGATGGTAGTGAGAAATTTTCCTGTAAATGACCATCATGGTGCCATGAGTCTGTCATTCACTCCTTGTATTAGGGATACAAGCTCATTGACTAGTTTTGGTTGCAAATCCTATACCAACTTCATGGTGTTCCTCTTCACTGTGGACACTCCCAGAAAAACAGCTATCTAGCTCCAATTTCAGTAAACTGGCTTTCATCTGCCACCCTTATTTCATTTAAGGATGCTATTTGGATATGATACCTGCTGACTTCTCTTGCAACAAGAGCTGTTCATTGATTTTGTATTGTCTATAAGTATACATAAATTTCATGTACTGAGGGTGAGTGGAATCATCTTTAAAGAAATTTTTGTACATTTTGTCTGTGTGTGTGTGTGTGTGTGTGTGTGTGTGTGTGTGTGTTTCAGCTGCAGGGTGGGATCCACAGTAAGCAGGCCAGGGCTGGGAAAACAGACAATTTTTAAGACATCTTTTCTAGCCCCTTCCTCACATCAGAAGTTGATCCTTAAAAGGCTGCTCAGATACCCAGGAGATGCCCAATCCCATTGTTGCTTCCAGTGAGAAGATGACCCTAAGGCCTAGACTGTCTATACACAAGGTTGCTCTCAATGTATCTGCACTTGTTGCTTCACTTACCTGTTGCCACGGAACTTTGAGAGAGGTAAAAATGGTATAATGTCATGGATGATATCTTTTGATTCATGTGTAAATAAGATTTAACTGAGACAGAGTTGAAGGAGGTCTTAGGCCTCTCTCTCCTCCAGAGTCATCACACCAGTGGCAGGACAGAATCAAGATAACTGGTGATGGCTTGACACTCAGTGGATGACCTTGGCTTCTTTGATGTTCAACCAATCTAGTCCCTGCTTCAGCTGCCTTCATGGTTGTTGAAACAAATTGTTCTCATCCACCCATGCCAGCAGGAGAAGTCTTCACATACGTGGAGTAGACACCCCCCCCCCCCGCCAACAAATTGGCAGTTTTGAGACCCCAAGGTTACTCTCAACCTGGTTTAGTCCAACTGCCAAAATTGTTTATTGAGGTGTGACCATTGTGTATGCTACGGATTCTTGGAGCCACAGATGAGAGTTAGGGGGACAGATGGACTCCAGAGGTAGAAAGCAGACCTGAAAAGAACTACCAAGACATTGCACTGGACCTAATAGTCTTTCCTGTACACACCCTACACGACAAAGAGAAATGTTATAAATATTTTAGAACATATAGGTTCCTTTCCTTTTTCCCTAATAATCTTTGGAAAAAGACCTAGTAATGGTATTCCTGGACCCTCAGGTATGGACAATAACTCTTTATACATAATTCCAGATTGTTCTCCAGAATGGTTGGATCATTGCAAAATTCTACCAGCAATGAATTAGTGTCCCAGTTTTTCCATATCCCCTCCAACAACTGTTGTTTTCCCCTTCAACCATTTTAGCAAATCTGATAGGTGCAAAATGGTATCTCAAGGCTGTTTTAATTTGCATTTATCTAATCCATAGTGGTTTGGAGCATTTATTTTTCATTTGACTATAAGCAGTTTTGATTTCTTCATTGGAAAACCATATATTCATATCCTTTGACCGTTTATCAACTGGAGAATGACTCATAATCCTATAGATTTGACAAAGTTCTTTATATATTTGAGATACAAAAGCTTTATCTGAGAAACTGTCTACATTTTTTTTTTCTTTTAAGCAGTCAGCAATCTATGCCATAGACTAATACTGACCAAAGACAGGACTCAAGTCCCTGGGTTTATTAGTATGGTATAAAAACGTAGAAACACAAACTCAGATTGTTTTTGATCAATCATGGAAAGAAAATCTCCTTATAGAATGATGGAACCTTATAATATCAGAGCTGGAATATTCCTTAAAAATAATAAGTAAAATTCCTTCTTTTTTGGACTGAGTTTAGGTGATTTGTCTAACATCACACTGCTAGGTATGTTACAACCCAAAAGTGGGTTTTGTTTCTAGGGAAAATGAAAGCAAAGAGTTAGCTTTAGGTTTAAGATTCTATTTGTTAAGAGAGTTAAAGAATCATTCACAAAAATAATAGCAGTTCATCAAGATCCTCAGGGAATGCATAGCTAGCCCAAGTTGGAAGTAGAAGTTTTCAGTTGGTACACTCTGTGAATAACCCAACTGAATATTCTCATCCACTTTACCAGACCACAGTCAAAGGTATGTGTGCAAACAAATTCCTTGGCCAATCAAACATATAGCCAGAATGAGTAAAAATAAGCATACAGAAAGGATAAAAGTCAGTATACAGAAAACATTATAATACATACCAGGAAAAAAAAATCACAAAGAAATGTCTCCTAATGAACAAGGAAGTGGAAAAGTGGAGGGGAATATGAGAAAATTTAATGGCTGCATATTCCCCTCACAGCATCTGCAATTTGACTAGAGCTTCAGTCACAAAGTGAGGCTTTCATAATTAAGAGTAATTGGTTTACCTTTCCGATAAGCATATTTGTCTTTCTTCTCCTTGTGGATCTGCAAAGGAATAGATACCACCACTCCACTGCTGCTACTGATAGTATTTTTACCATTACACTCTCAGCTGCTTCTTCGACTTCTTAATTGCTCTACCTCTGCCTCTGCCACTGACTCTCTCAACTCCTACTATATACAGTTTAGTGCAGTACTGTCTACAAACTGTGCATGAAGATGTTGAATCAAATTTCCCAAGGGATTATACATTTAGCCCCTAAAGATTTTATCTGTCTACAGGACGTTGCCTCATCCAAAACTGGAGAATGACTACATTAGGTGATACCGTATTTCCCTTCACTGGAGGTCTTCCAACAAAGTCTGGGCACCCACTTCTCAGGCATATTGCTCAATGGGTACTTGCTCAGGTACAATTTGGATTAGATGGTCACTGAGATCTCATTCAACTATAACACTTGGTGATTCACTGGGAATGTATGTCATACAAATGTATACAGCAATAGTTTTATTAAGACCATCTTGTATTACAATTTTACTGAAACATGCTTTCATGTTTTTTTTTGTATTAGAAAATATGTATAAATGCATGGTTAAAAAACAAAGAAAACTTATTATGCTCTTTGTTCAAGTCAGGAAATATTTTCATTGGTGCTATGTTTTTTATTCCCCCTTTGGTTTGTTTTCATTCTTCCAACTGTCCCATATCACACCTACACAAAATTTAATTGAAATAAATATGAGGGATTAGTAGTAGAATTCTAGGATACAGTTATTTCTAATTAGTCTCACTGAACTATGACCCCAAACTAATTTGTAAGATTATGAAGTGTGTTTTGTTTCCATGCATACATATTCAAAGGGAACATTCACATGACATAATAGAAAAATACTCTGAATTAAGAGACCTGACTTTTAGTTTTGAAAGTGCCAGTAAGTAGCTGTGTGTCCTTGAAAAAAGTAATCTCTATGGGCCTCAGTGTCTTTATAAAATCCAGGGTATTGCACTAGGTCATCGCTTAAGTCCTTCATAGCTCTAAAAATCTGTGACTTTCAAGCCTGAGATTAAAGAAATGAACTATTCATTAAGCTTCCTTCTTCTCTATTTCAACTGACAGAAAATACCACTTGAGTAGCTCCAATGGCACTTTCTACTATTCAGAAGGAAAATTTTAATACAAAATGATCTGCTTTATAGAAATATAAATTATGAATGTTTGGGATTTATTTGTCCCAAGAAAAATGTGTTTCTATTTTCATTAGGAGTGATGATTTTTCTAAAAAAAAGTCCTTAGATAAGCTTTAAAAAGTGACCTCTACAGTAGAGATAGAAAATGTGGTCTTTTTTTGAACAATGAAAAGCTTTCTTTTTTTCTATCAGGAAATTCCTCAAATATGATATTATGCACTCCAGAGCACTTTCTCCAAGGAGATGCATCACAGTTCTTGAATGTGTCTCCTCACTTATTCAACATGTTATGTGAGGCTGCTCTTGGAGATAAGGCTAATTTTTAAGACACCATTTTGCTGATACCTTTCAACTCTAAAATTTTCCTTTTCTTTATTTCTCTTTCCTTAATTGTGTGCACTCTTAACTCTCTTGAATCATATGATTTATCATGTACATAATGTACTTGTACATACCTGTTTACATGTTGTCTTTCAGATTAGAATGCAAGATTCTTGTGAGCAGGGAAATGGGTCTTTTACCTTTCTTTGAATCCCCAGCACTTAGAACAGTATTTGACACATGATAGGAACTAAATAAATATTGATTGATTGTCTTATTTCATACTCAAATTTGGCCATGTATAGATGAAAGAAAGATGCTATTACCTAACATTTGGATAGCAAAACTAAGAGTGAAAGAGATGGGTTCAAGTTCTGCCTCTGACACATGCCAGATGTGTGACATTGAAAGTCACTTAACCTTCCAGTGCCCCAAATATTTCTAATGCTATAATCTTTGGAAGTGCTAATCGAATTTGGAAGAAGGGATTTCTTCATTGGGATTTTTCAGAGATCCTAACAAAAATTTGTGGTAACAGCGAATGGTTTAAAGCAAAGCTACTGAGCAATAAGAGAAATAACCTAGAATAACCCTAGCACTAAGACCAACAGGCAAATGAATGTAATTGTAAATATGTTTGAAGCTATTCCCCTCTCCCCAAATTCAAAGAAACAATGTTAGATTTATTCTGCAAGCTGACTATGGCAAGTGCCGGGTTGTTTTCGTTTTGCTTTTTTTTTTGTTGTTATTGTTGCTGCTGCTTTTACTTAATTTACTTTTAGTTTTCAACATTCACTTCCATTGGAATTTGTTTTGTTTCTTGTTGTTCTTATTTGAGGCTTTCCAGATTTCTTCTTTAGCCAAATGGTGTCAGTTGTTCCTCCTTTTATCTTCCTATTGTTTTTTATTCATCACAGTATTAATATAGCTTAATTCATGAAACAATGCTTGATAAATCTTAAAGAAAGAGCAAGAACAACACAGGGCAATTTGACTTAAAGAATGGACACAGCTTTATCACAAATTTACCTTGGAGATGAATTTTGGTAGCATTGCAAAGGGACAGAGAATGGACCAGAAGAAAAGAAATCAATGACCTCAAAACAAAGATAGGCATAGGAGAAGATGGTGACAAATACGTTAGAAATATACAAGACTAGAGAAAAATGAGAATAATTTTCAGAATAGTAGACTCACATAGACATTGTGTTTAGGATTCCATAATTGACTGAATAGTTAAAAGATTACAATGCTGTGATTATCTTGTGTTGATTAAAAACATAAAAAAACCTTACGTGTTACTGCAAAATGCTCCTTTAAATGTCCTTCCATCATAGTTTCCTTTGTTTAATTATTTTGAACATACAAGTCACCTTGATAAATATGACTACAGTGTTAAATCTGTTCAACAGCTAATATGAAACAATGTGTTCTACTGTATCACAGGAGGTCAAGGTGTTTGTCACTGTCATGTAGATATCCTGTATAAAGCCAATCCACATATAACATGCTATACTTGGAGAAAGGATTAGTAATAGAAAAATAAAACAACCCCTACTCTTAAGGAACTTATATCCTACTGGAATGATCCAAATTGAAGAGGAATCCCTAAAGATGTTGTATTCCTGTATATATTCCTATTTGTGGATAGCATTGTACATATTACATAAAGTTCAGAAACACTACAGATTTTCCTAACTTGTATTCATATAACTCAGAAGTCATGAGTCTAATAATCCAAACAAACCTCAAGTGGATTAAGATTACCTATTGTTGGGTAGAACAACTCTCTGCGAAACAAAGAAGAGAGAAAATAGATGCATATATTATACATGTGTATACACGTACATATATACACATATATTATACTATATATAAACACACACATGTTACACATACATATATACATATATGTATGTGTGTATATACATACATGACTCAATATATGTATACATGTATGTTATACATGTGTTATACATTATCTAAATATCTCTTATGTACATATGCATATGGGTATAGAAAGTATGTGTTTGCATGTGTATATATAAACAAATACTGAAAAGTCAGCTGTATAACTGATCATGAGGGAGAGAGCAAGCTGAGTTAATTTTGGGAAATCATAAAAGTAATTTTAATGATTCCAAGTTCTCCTTGAATCAAAAATTTATCTGTTAGACATCAATATCATTCCAGTAATGGATTTGAAACATGAAACAATATAATTCTCAAGGAAAAATGATAGGTATATACATAAACTGTAGCATCTTACCGACAAGAACTATATACAAGAACCGATCAATGAATAAGTACTTAAAGTTGTGCCAGACACTATTTTAAGTGTTAAGAGTGCAAAGAAAGGTAAAAAAAAAAAACAAACCAATCTGGGTCCTGAAGGAGCTCATGTTCTAATTGAGAAGATAGTATATATATAAATATATACATACAAAGAAGATATATACAATCAGTGCAACAGAACATTAGAAATTAAAAGAGGCAGAGGTGAGAAAGGAAAATAATTCTGACTTGTAAAATCACAGAGAAGAGATAATAGTGTCATGAGTATTATGTTCAAGAGATATATGACCAGAAAAGGAGTTAGACTAATTTAATTTAACAAGAGTGTAATATTACTAGATAGCCTGTGATCGATGCTTACTATTCTCTTATCTAAGCAATGGGGGGGGGGACGACCCAGAAAAAGGCACTCAGGTGTGGTGTGTGGACCCTGCCTGAAAGATTTCCAGGATCACATGGACAAAACTCATAAGACAAAAAAGACAAAGATGTTTTTCACACCATTAAATGGAATCCTTATATTAATGAAAGTCCCGATACATTAATATGCTCATTTTTTTAGTTTTGTATAATGTTCAAGACTATTTTCATTATCTTTAAAGTATGTTGATTATGACATTACTATAAATACTTAAATTGAAGGATAACCTTCACCACTCATGCTGTGCCTTGCATAAAATAGGCATCATATTATAAAACTGGTTAAATAAAAAGGGGAAGGGAAAATTTCGATAATTGTGTGTATGGTTTGCATGATTCAAATCAAGCACAATTTTTTACTGAAACTGTTTTAGAAATATGAACTGAATCAACCTTCTTTACACTCTGAACATACCTTTAAATATATCCATTTCTTCTGTTGCATATAATACACCAGAGAGCAAAAAGTGCTTTTTGCTAAATGAAAAATAAAATATTCAGGTATGAAGGTCAATGGAAAGATAAAGAAAGTTAGAGTTGGTGCAACCAAGAAAATGAATATAAAACATTGTTAGTACTCCAAGAGGACCTACAACAATACTTTAGTTATTATTTGGCTCTAGATGCACTGTTGATTTCTAGGAACAATTGTCTGAGTAATAAGAAATCAAACAGAAATAGGATCATATTTTAAAAAGAGTTTTCAAAATAGAACCTACACTATGATCCATCTAGTTTAACCCCCTCATTTTATTGATAAGGAAACTGAGATTCAAAAATGTTAAGTGAAAGAAGCAGGATTTAACTTCATCACCTGGTATCAAATACTGATTTTCTCCACTGAAATATACACAGATATTTCTTAGTGTTCAGAATAAACTTCCAAGTACAAAGAAAAAATTTTCCCTTCTGCCAGCTTTGGAGATAATGAAAACTCTCTTGATTATCAGTTATTCCTAACCTATGAAAAGGAGCCTAGAAATGTGGCAGATACAAAGCAGATGTCTTCCATCATCAGAAACTGTCTCCTGAAATAGATTGGCCCTTTTGTTGAGTATGGATATGCCTGATATTCCAAGAGGCCCTATAATAAAATGTATTTCTTTTTTTTTCTTACATGAAAGTCAGTCCTCACATAATAAATGTTCGTGTAAACAAAGTTGCTTTGGTACCCTCAGGCTCCCTAGTCTAGTCTATGTTTGTCTTCATTTTATTCCATTCCTTTGGTTGTGCCATGAAAGTACATAATTCTGTCGTGTTTTCAACCACCTACTAAAACCTTTTCTCCTGAGACTTGACTTATTCTCATAGAAGTAAAATTGAATGAATGCAGTTCATTCAAAAATATTCAGCTATACATTTTAAACAACTATTATGCATAATTCATTATGTCAAGTTACAGGGAAGAGAGAGATATAAAGAAAAAAAGAATGGTCTATATAGGCATATATTTTATGAGAAAATAATAATGCAATTCACTGCAATGGAAGTTTAAAATAATGCTATAAAAGATTCAATAAGACACAGCTGATAAAGCACTGGAACAGGGTCAAATAGCATGGGGTTTAGACCTTACTTCTAATGCAAATATCACTTTCTGTGTGTTCCTAAACAAATCACTGCACCTTTTATTTTTAAGCAACTTCACAGTCTTGATTTTGTAAGCCATAGATGGATTACAATTTGCTTTGGTGAAGGGAGACCGCACACCAGGATTTCTCTACATTAATGCTATCACAAATCACAATATGCAGAACAAAAAAAAAAATAATTAAAGTAGATTAGAATGGAATCACTTCCAGTGACAAGGTATAATGAAATTGGGAATTAAAATATAAGTAGAATGTCACCACATGGAAGTGAAGGAGCAGGACATTCTAGGAACAAAGGGAAAAAAAAATGAACAGAAGAGTGAAGACAGAAAACATGATGGATAGCTTATGGGCTTCTGATTAAGTTACTTGCTCCAGACTAATGATATTAAGAGTCAATAGAGATCCATATAATTGTTTAAAATGGCAGTGGTATTTGCATTAACTTTAAGCTAAAGTAATAAAATATTTGTGAGGTAATGAAAGACACAGCATGTCTTTCATAATGAAAATAACACTATTAATAATGACGATTGGCATGAAGTACTTTCTATTCACAATCTCATTTGATAGGACTACAATATTTATTGTTATCTGATTTTAAAAGTGAGGAAAATAAGTCCCCTTAGATGACATGACTTTGCTGGAGTCACACATGTAATATCATAGGCAAGTCTTGTAACTTGATCTTTCCTGACCCTTTTCCAATTTTCCAGGCAGAATCCTAGAAGGTAGGACTGATATGTATTTTTAAACACTTTGGCCTTTTCAGAATTCTTTAAATTGCATTATGTAAGTGGTCACCTATTCCATCTATGCATTTAGAGAGCCTATGTGTTCCAGGATTCCTGCCATGTGTAAAATTATATAAAGAGAAAGCAATTCCACTCACTACATTTTTAAATTTGTCTAATATCACTACTATGTGCAATAGCTTCCATAGAAGAGTAACCTCATAATATTTACTTTTTTGAGCTAAAGCATGTAGTGCTAAAACATTGCAAAGAATCCTTGGGGAAAGCTTGCAGAAAGCTGAAATACATTGATCTCACTGACTAGCAATAGGTGTCATTTTTTAATATTCTTTAGTCAACTCAACATGATGAGGTTCCTTAGGCATATTGTAGAGCAATTATGTGACCTTTCGTACTTCTATTACCTCCCTTCTCAAAATAAAGTCTTCAGGTTAGGCTGTATTATATCTCTACAACAGACAATTTAGTACTTGTGTGACCAAAAAAAAAATAATACTAGGAAGAAAAAAAAATAAAAAGAAAGATTTTTTTTTGTTTGAAAGTGAATTTTTCATTGTGTTTTTAAGGAAACTGGTATGAATATTAAAATACTATTACCTCTATTCATTTTCTCCAACTATATTTATATTTTTAATTGAGGTCAGTATCATCAAAATGTTTTTCAAACTACTTTATGGAATGCTTTCTTATTATGATTTTCATCACCATCAATATTATTATCTTTCAGTTATTTAAGAACTTGAGAACAGGCATACCACTGAATCCACATGGGTACTGATACTTACCATTCTATTCATTCAGCTAAAAACTTCCCATATTCTATATTCTAAATGTTGAAAAAGGTGAATTGCAAACAGTAAGCTTTTGTGGGATTTTGAATACATTTCTTTGTTTTTTTCCCCCAAATTTAGCTTTGGGCTCCTTTCCAAAGTAGATTTTTCTTTTTCCTTTTCTGTTTTAATCCAGTGTCTGAGAAAATAAAATTACATTTCATGGAAAGGTTAAAATTATCTTTCTGTTTCATTGATTGTCCTAGTTCTGTAGGAAAAGTGGCTGGGTTACTGATGGATTATCAGGTGGTGCTATTTATACACCAGGGTATCACAAACTCTTTGAACTCTAGCATATTTTATTCTCCTTAAATTATCATGCTTTTAGGATCAGTCAAAATAAAATCCGTAAAATATCTAGATAAGTGATTTTGGTTTCAGTTGTAAGCCAGTTGTCTCCTGAAATTGACTTAACCAAAAGGTTACATTCTCCCTTGTTATATTCTTTGCTACTTAAGAGCAGGTTGTTCCAAATTTCCTCTATTATCTTCATCCAGTGAAATATTACCTCTGGACACTCAAAGAAATAGTCATAAAAATAAAAAAGAACAATTATAATGATGTGTGTGAGTGTGTGTGTGTGTGTGTGTGTGTGTGTGTGTGTGTGTGTGTGTGTGTACTGGAACTGTTATGCCAAGGGTAGTCATGGTTTTTGTCTTAATCTGTTCATAGTAGTTGTATGCATTTAGTGCTGGATAGACCCTCAGATTTCATTTAGTCCAGAGGTGTACTGCAGGCAGTTTGTGAACATTGAGAAACAGTACAGATTACAGCTTGATTTATTGTTTTGTCGTATGCCTAGCCTTAAGAAAGCATTAAGGAGGCAGAGTAAACTTAAAAGTATATAATGCAATATCTTTTTTTCCTTTATTTTTACATCCTTTTTTTTTTCCTTTCTAAGATCACACAACTAGCAAATAGAAGAGCCAGTATTCCAGTCTGGTTGCTCAGCCTCCATGCTCTTGACATTGCACGGTGATGACTAGCAGTGCCAATCTAATTTTTTTTTAATTAGTTGTTATATGACTACAATTAACTAGTTGGAGATAAAGTGTGATGTGTGGTTTTAAACAGGATTGAGATAAATACTTGACCTATTATTTCATTGATCTAAGGAACTCCTAGCTGAGGAAAGGCCTCTACCAATGTAGGACAGTACTTTCCCCCCGACTCTCACCACCACTTGTCTTAGAAAGTTGCCTAGACAAATGAAGAATTATGTGTGTATTCATATATCAGAGAGGCCTAATCTGAACTCATGTTTTTGGCTCATGTATGATTTTTTTTTAATCTGGTATATCAGGCTATCTCTCATGACTGCAAAACAAAGCCAAATTACTTAGTAATTATGTTCTTCTTATCATAATGTTTCAATCATTTGAGCTAAGCAACCTTAAATTGGAACACAGTCATGGAAAGAAAAGAGTAGGGGGAAGAAGTAATACGTCATAATTTTACTGTTGCCACTACCTGCATCAATAATTTAACCTCTTCAATTTATCCTCCAATCTGTATCTGTCCAAATAATCTTCCCAAAGTACAGGCATAACCAGGCTATCTCCCTGCTCTTCAGTGGTTCCTCTTACTTGTAGAATAAAATATGCCATCTGTCATTTAAAGCATTTCAATGTCAGTCTTTAATCTCTAATTCCAAATATATTTCATATTACTCTCAGTTGCTATGTTCCCACCAAACTAGCCTACTTGTTTTAATGCCATGCCAAGATTAGCCCTCCATTCTTCCACCTCTATGCCTTAGCATAAGTTGTCTCATGTTTCAAATTTATTCTCTCCTACCATTCCACTCATCATCCATGTTATTTACATCTTTTTCTAAGCACCACTCCCATACAAAGATTTTTCCTCCTATTGGAATACAAGCTGAAGGACAGAGACTTTTGTATTTGCAACCCAGTACACCCAGAAAAGGTAAGGAACTAATACAGTCGGTCTTAAGCACTGACAATCTTTCCATATCACTAAGTTGGCTTTCAGCCCAATGACCGCCATGGCACAACTGGAGTCATCTCCCTATTGTGGAACCATTCCCCTATTATTTTCTCAGTCTCCATGATATTACAACTCCACATTCTCTCTAATATACATTTTCCCCAATCCTCAATGTACATTCCTTCATCTTTATTTCAGCCCTATGCCTCCATTGCACACTCCAGCTCTCACTGATCCTTCCCTTTTCATAGTTAACACATTTCCTTTCCTTTTAGCTTTCATTCTACCACCCTAGGGAAATTTCCATCTTGTAATCCTCCCTTATAATTGGTTAGTCCTAACCTAGATTAGCATTTCATGAAACACCCAGACTATTTTCATATTATGCTCTGCTCACTGTCTAATTTTCACTACCCCTTTACCAATAATTTTGTCACAACTTGTATAACCTTCTCTCCAGTTTCTCTATATGAGATGACATTTCTATTATAATATAAGCCTCTTATATAATATGAGCTATTTTCTCTTTCCTTATATTTGTATCCCCATTACTTAGCACTGCACCTGACACGTAATAAGCACTTGATAAACATTCTATCCATATCTGTCAGTCTATATACTTTCTATCTAAATGTTTCTTTCTTTCTTTCTTTTTTTCTTCCTTTCTTTCTTCCTTCCTTCCTTCCTTCCTTCCTTCCTTCCTTCCTTCCTTCCTTCCTTCCTTCCTTCCTTCCTTCCTTTCTTTCTTTCTTTCTTTCTTTCTTTCTTTCTTTCTTTCTTTCTTTCTTTCTTTCTTTCTTTCTTTCTTTCTTTCTTCCTTTCTTTCTTTCTTTCTTCTTGTCATCCACTTGTCTGTCTATCTGACATGTTTCTTATTTATTTCATGTTCTGACTCTACATCTGAGGTTATCTTTTCTGGTAACAATTATAATCTCCAACCTGAAAACTGCTTTTGGAAGAGGACCTGGAAGAGCATTCACCCTTGGGGTTCTATTGGAATTCTCCTTGCTCCCATTGTTATTTCCAGTCTCTCCCTTTGTTACCAGCTCTCAACAATCTCTTTTTCCATGGAGTTCACCCTATGCCAGCTTATAATTAGTTTAGATATCTGGATTCTATCTACCAGCTTGCAGTCATTGTGAAGAAGTTGTTGGTACAATGTATAGACTTCTGGGCCTGGAGTTAGAGAGATCTGAGTTAAATCTGGTGTCAGACACTTACTGCTGTGTGACTTTTTGCATTAACCTATGCCTTAGTTTCTCAACTACAAAATGGAAATAATAATAACAATGATAATAATAATAATAATATCTACTGCTCAATATTACTGTGAAAATTAAATAATATTTGTAAAGCAACACAATTCCTGGCACATAATAGACATGATGTAAATGTTTGGTAATAGTAATGTTAATAACAACAATAATTAATAATGACATTTCCTTTCCTTTCTCAAGGAGTTTATCTAGCTCAAAGTCTTCCTTACTATATTTATTCATACATATTGATATTGCTTCAGACACTTTTACCTTCCATCTTCTCAGTCTACTCAGTTCCCCGATGTACTTCTCTTTTATCTCAGCTATACACAAAAATAGGGAAATCTATGATTTCACCACATGCACAGGTGTTCCACTTTTATGATCAATAACCCACATTTCTTTATTTCATCATAATCTTCTATCGTTCTATATTTTCCCATGCCTTCATCCTTATAAAACTATTCTTTATCTTCTCCATGACCTTCAATCCCTCCATCCCTTCAGTATTCTCTCATATCATGATTCCATCTCTGGCTTCACTTTCC